>NC_092237.1:49944543-50037043 GCF_036320965.1 Panulirus ornatus
CACCTTCAACTGTATCCTTTGTATATATATATTTGTCCCCAAAGCGATGTTTTAAGATGCCCTATGGCAATCGGGTTTTCTGCCCATCCGTTCATAGTTTAGTTTGGGTAGGGTAGCTGCAAAATCCAGGGTCTGATTTAATTGAAACTTGACACGAACAAGGCTGGGAGGAAAGCGAATAACGGTATTGATTTCGGGGTCAAAAGTCAAGGGTCGAGGTCATTTCTGGACTTTAGTTTGACCTGGGTTAATTTCACTTCCGCGTAATGATTCAACTAGTTGGATTTCCTCTAAACTTAGCACGCGTGTTTTTCTTTTTAGACAAGAAAGGTCACCAATGATTCTCAGGTCGATGGGTCAAAGCCACGCTCGTCTTTGATTTCGTTTCACCACAATAGTGTCAATTCTCTTTGGTACATTACACTGAAACTACGTATGTGAGTTCCCTTGGGGGAAAAAAATGAGAAGTTTAAGGTCACACTGCCACACTTATAAATCACTAAGTATCCGCACAAGTACTTCGTTTCTACTGAATGGATTTCATTAACACTTGGCAAGTGCTTTTCCCTTTGAGTAAGTCAACATTAACTTTGAGATAAGGTCACGGCCATACTTTTCATAGAAAAAAAGCTCATGGGCGGTAGTTCTAACGCCTCTATGTACATCCCTGACAAACGACAGAACCATATTATCCTCCACCAACCAACCAATCCTTCTGCCATCACTGCACAGGATCCTACCTCTGCCACTCCCACTCCCTGCAATTCCCTGTGTCACCAGCTTATGCTACCAACTGTGCCGCTCCCTCTACTACCACCAGTTATGCTACCATCAACCCCGATTACCCCAAGAGTCTGGCCGGGCTGGTTAGTGATTAATCCCGGTCCTCACAAAACCAAGTTGTCTGGCTCTCAACAGTAATCTGTTTCTCCGTCCGTCAGTTCAAAGTCTGGTCTCCGCCGCGGGATAACAGCAAAATCCTTAATTCGAGTCCATTACTATTTGGTTATGAAGACACGCGAGAGGATAACAAAGAGCGATATTGATCTTGGGGGGGTTAAAAGGTCAAAGGTTCAAGGTCGCTGCAGCTCTATGGATCGATTTTGATTATTTCAACTCCAGACAACAATCTAAGTTTACTCGTGTGAGTTTCAGCACAAATATTTCCCCTCTGGACAAAGAAACCAGTCCTGATGTTGAGGTCAAACTGTCAAACGTCAAGGTCACTGCGCCTCATGTGAGAGAGAGAGAGAGAGAGAGAGAGAGAGAGAGAGAGAGAGAGAGAGAGAGAGAGAGAGAGAGAGAGAAAATATCATGCAATACGCAAAGTCCTTTGTCATGATTATCCACTGCAGAAAATTATATGTCAACTGCCTTCTAGTTATCTCTCTGCTTGGTGTGTAGTCCCTGACCTAGCTTATTTGCTATCAATGTCTCGTGTTATTATAATTGTGAAGAACCAAAGCCATTAACACTTATCCCCTCACTTCCTTTACCGACTTGAGGATCGTATGGGTTATACCTCCTGGTCCACTTCGTCCCAAGTGTCACCCTTCACTTGAGGCATTCGACCTACCCAAGCACTCTATGCTTGCCTGCATTCCTACCTGTTCTGAGACATCCTTACCCCATACTGCCATACAAAGGTTTTGTCTGTATATTTCCAGACATAAAATCTTTACGTCAGGTCAAGGGAAATCTATGTTTTTTTTTAAGCTGTTTTTGTTAGCGTGGCGATCTTCTATTCTCTGTTTTCTTTATACTACCACAAGATTACAGCTATAGCTATGTTAAAATATTGCAAATCTTTCGCATCGTGTTTCTCAACTGAGGTATCATATTTGCACGTTTAGCCTCTGTTGTTATCGTACTTCTTCCTTGTCTGCTCGGCTGCAGAGCTTTAAAAGGGTAAAGAAATTTGTGTTTATGGTATGGCACAGATTCTGGCTAAATGACCTTCGCCAAGTGAAAGCTAAAATACCTAAGAACATCCAGAAATATATATATTCTCTTGTGCACTTTATGCAGCCTCGGTACACCTCTATCTTAAATTCTGTGCACTTACACATGGAGCCATATTCATATTAGTATTTCTGTATTTCTTTTTTCGTTGTACACTTGACATGCATCTTTACTTGAGACTCGTCTGCCGAACTTTGTTGTTCGCGTATGCCTAGGTCTTTGCCATTATGTTTGTTCACTATGGTTTTCAGTCTCAATACCTGTCTCTCAAACTATTCATTTTCATATGTGCTAACTTTCCTGATCGACGGTTTATGAATCTTGTACCGAGCAAACCTTGTTTTGTGTGCGTGTATGTGTCGGCTACGCTCCATTCAGCTGGAATAACTTGTCTGTAGAGCCGTCCAGTAGCGTATATATCAAACACTTGTGACCTATTCTGATCTCTTTCTACGGTGTGACATTTAGGCTAGATGGCTTGACCTCTGACGTGAAAGGTAGGGTCAAGCCAAAGGCCAGGCCATCATACCCAAGAAAAGTCAGGTCATCATACCCAAGAGCCTTACACTCGAGATCAAGTGGTTAATGTTGTTTCAAGGGAATTCAGTTCCTATGTATACATTCTCACTTTACCGACACCTACGAACGTCTTATCCATTACCATAAAGACCAGAGAGATGCTTCGTGTGAAATTTGATTGTAAGCACGAGCGATAACCGCACAAGATCCCTGCCATGAGTGAGCAGTCTCGTCACATGGGTTAGGTAAGCTGAAGATTAAACCTTTATATTGGTTAGTCCCCCACCACCACATGGCTGTCAAAAGCTATACTGCACACCGAAGCTAAAGATAAGCATGAAGCACTCTGCACTCGCAAAAAGGTATTACACTCCTGTAAAGTTGGCGAACCGGCTTTAACCTGGTAAAAAGTTGGGTTACGTCTGGCGGAGTTATTGGTCCCCACACCCCCCACACCCCCCACACACACACACACACACACACACACTTCAGTCCGGTCGTGCAAGGCGAGGCCGGCAAACAGAAAATAAACAGTTAAAATATCAGTTCTGACACAACTGCGTCACTAAATTAGAATTTTAAGGAAAGAAACAAGCGGTGGCCTTTTTGGCCTATTTTAAGGCAGTTCCATTTTAAACGACCATTCTTGTTTCAAACTTCCCCGAGTCTTTGCTCACTTCTGAGGCTTGTCTGTCTCCTGAAGACATTACTTGTCTGTCAGGTAGTAGTAATTTCAGTCTTAAACGGAAGACGATCAGTTAAATGTTGAATTTCTCATCATACAATATACATTCTGCAGAGCCGTTCATCGCCGAAGAACAAACGATTGTAAAAAAATAATTAACAAATCATCATCTAAGTGTTTAAGATGTTCTAATAAGGAAACTTTATCATTAAACATTTCTTAACTTCTCTCGCGTCGTCTGTGACAAATGACAGGTAACATCATCATAAATTATATTCTTAAACTAAAAGTAACGCAACGACATCCAATACTATGGCCGATAACTTCCAACCAAACACGTACTTTGTTCCCTTACATCAAGAGGTAATAAAAATGCCTTTCCACTTACAGACAGTGCTTGGGAGGGTTCTCTCGTGGCTGTGATGATTCCAATCATCTCTCCACAGTTGTTCAATCATCACTCCACAGCTGTTCAATGTTTCCTTCACGTGTCGTCATTTATCAAGCGTCCTTATTAACCCCGTCCATTTATCAAGCATCATTATTAACCCCGTCCATTTATCAAGCGTCATTATTAACCCCGTCCATTTATCAAGCGTCATTATTAACCCCGTCCATTTATCAAGCGTCATTATTAACCCCGTCCATTTATCAAGCGTCATTATTAACCCCGTCCATTTATCAAGCGTCCTTATTAACCCCGTCCATTTATCAAGCGTCATTATTAACCCCGTCCATTTATCAAGCGTCATTATTAACCCCGTCTCATTTATCAAGCGTCATTATTAACCCCGTCCATTTATCAAGCGTCCTTATTAACCCCGTCCATTTATCAAGCGTCATTATTAACCCCGTCCATTTATCAAGCGTCATTATTAACCCCGTCCATTTATCAAGCGTCATTATTAACCCTCTGAGCACGACTGTGCGACCTCGGGTATGATAACCTTGCCTTTACGGTCAAGTCAAAGGTCACGCACTCCTACCCAGGGGTCGTGTCTTGTGCTCACATGCTTAGCATCAGCCGTAATACCCAAACTGAACCGTGGAGGAAGGGACCAACATTACTGTGTCTCATTCAGAAAATATAATTTATCACTTTCTTCAAAATTTCGTAATATGTTTTTGAGTGAAAAATGAAAAATGACTGGGAACACTTCCACCATCTATATGGCTCCAATTAGTAATACTAAATGAATGCTTATACTGTACAGTTTTTTTTACTGGTAGGCATGTTGTATACCCGTGATATTCACTGTAACGGTCGCTTCAAATACTTGCTACATTACTCACAGTGCCTAGACGTTATACACATGACTGCTGAATACAGCATTCACCTACGAGGAGTACATATTACATCTCCCTTCCTCTTTTCTTAATTCAACCCGAAGCTCAAAGAAATCAAAGCCACGGAAACCAAATCGTGCACGACGTATATCATCATCTGGCAACACCAACTGCCGCAGCACCTACCTAATCCCCCTCCGCCTCCTGCTCCTCCCTGCCTCCTGCCTGCCTGCCTGTTTCTATTCTTTGTTCGTATGTCTCTGTACATCCACACACACACACACACACACACACACCACACAGTGATGGAGGTGACGCCACGGCTACCCTCAACTCTAGGTAACACTGTCTCAAAAATATAATCATCAACAATATCAAGGTGATGAACAGAGCACCGTTCATGTCTGTAGAAAAGCCTAGTGCTGCCTCCCCGCCTTTGCTCAATGCTTGAACAGGCAACGTGTGACACCATACAGGTGGGTCCCGCCGCCCACGAGTCAGTAAGCAAGCACCAGCCATCAACGTTTCTAAGGCTTACTGCAATGTTCTTCCACCATTGTTGGATGAAATCTCAATAAATGTCTTACCATGTTCAAAATACAAAACATGCTTGACTGAGGGAAAGTTCCTGTGAGGATGTGGGCCGGGTGAAGGTGCTGGCCCCAATCTGATGGCCTTCCTTGCCTTACTCTTACGACGAGTTATTTACATTCCTCGTATTCTTGTTTACATATTTATCCAGGGATTGTGTGAGACATATAACCTTGGTTCATAAATACAAACTATCGTCTCCCCGGGTACTTGGCGCTGTTGGCCTTGTCTCCTATATGAGTGAGCCTATCTTGTGTTTTGTCCTCCTCACTCCCTCCTCCTGGGTATCTCGTCTCTCGCTCTTTCATCCACACTCTTCCCTCTAACCCTTACCTTATCCTCATATAATTATTGTTAACATTTTACAATAGGTTAAAGTTTCCTCTCCTGTGATGCCTCTACCTATCTTCCTCACGAGTCATTCGTCACTAATTCATTCCTCCAATATGTTCGTCTCTCACTAACTCCTTACTCGCTTTATTCTACTCTTACTTCTTCCTCACTCACCCACTGAATTCTTTCCTCCTCCGGCCACCCTCTCGCTTACCCCACCATCCCATCCGTCTTTCACTTCCCTCCCTCCCTCTCTTCCTTCAGTGAATGGCTGCTACCCCTCACCAACGGTTTCCTTCCCTCAGTATTAACTCCCATCCATCACCACTGATTCTCGCCTCCCCACTGACCCCTCCTCTCCTTTACCGCTATTTCTCCTTCTCTCATCTTTTGCGCTGCGGCCCACAAGATGGGGAGGACTGCACGACACACTCGCCAATCGTGCTGCAAAAATCAAAATCCATTTCCACACTACTTCCTCCTCCTTATCACTACTTCCCTCGTTCTCCGCTGCTTCCTTCCTCTCATCGCTGGTTCTTTCCTCTAGTGGTTCCCTCGCCACACCACTTCTTCTCATACCTTCCATCCTACAGGTTTCGTTCCACTAACAGAGATTTTCTCAACCACAGGTTCCTTCCCACTAAAACTGGATCCCCTCCCACAACCACTGGTTCCCTCTTACGACCACTGGTTCCCTCCCACAACCACTGGTTCCTTCCCATGACCACTGGTTCCCTCACACAACCACTGGTTCCTTCCCATGACCAGTGGTTCCCTCCCACAACCACTGGTTCCCTCCAACAACCACTGGTTCCCTCTCATGACCACTAGTTGCCTACCAAGACACTTGGTTCCCTCCCATGACCACTGGTTCCCTCCCACAACCACTGGTTCCCTCCCACGACCACTGGTTCCCTCCCACAACCACTGGTTCCCTCTTACGACCACTGGTTCCCTCCCACGACCACTGGTTCCCTCCCACAACCACTGGTTCCCTCTCATGACCACTAGTTGCCTACCAAGACACTTGGTTCCCTCCCATGACCACTGGTTCCCTCTTACGACCACTGGTTCCCTCTTACGACCACTGGTTCCCTCCCACAACCACTGGTTCCCTCCCACAACCACTGGTTCCCTCTCATGACCACTAGTTGCCTACCAAGACACTTGGTTCCCTCCCATGACCACTGGTTCCCTCCCACAACCATTGGTTCCCTCCGACAACCACTGGTTCCCTCTCATGACCACTAGTTGCCTACCAAGCCACTTGGTTCCCTCCCATGACCACTGGTTCCCTCTCATGACCACTAGTTGCCTACCAAGACACTTGGTTCCCTCCCATGACCACTGGTTCCCTCCCACAACCACTGGTTCCCTCCCACAACCACTGGTTCCCTCCCACAACCACTGGTTCCCTCCCACAACCACTGGTTCCCTCTTACGACCACTGGTTCCCTCCCACAACCACTGGTTCCCTCCCACAACCACTGGTTCCCTCTCATGACCACTAGTTGCCTACCAAGACACTTGGTTCCCTCCCATGACCACTGGTTCCCTCTCATGACCACTAGTTGCCTACCAAGACACTTGGTTCCCTCCCATGACCACTGGTTCCCTCCCACAACCACTGGTTCCCTCCCACAACCACTGGTTCCTTCCCATGACCACTGGTTCCCTCCCACAACCACTGGTTCCCTCCCACAACCACTGGTTCCCTCCCACAACCACTGGTTCCCTCCCACAACCACTGGTTCCCTCCCACAACCACTGGTTCCCTCCGACAACCACTGGTTCCCTCTCATGACCACTAGTTGCCTACCAAGCCACTTGGTTCCCTCCCATGACCACTGGTTCCCTCCCACAACCACTGGTTCCCTCCCACAACCACTGGTTCCCTCCCACAACCACTGGTTCCCTCCCACAACCACTGGTTCCCTCCCACAACCACTGGTTCCCTCCCACAACCACTGGTTCCCTCCCACAACCACTGGTTCCCTCCCACAACCACTGGTTCCCTCCCACAACCACTGGTTCCCTCTTACGACCACTGGTTCCCTCCCACAACCACTGGTTCCCTCCCACAACCACTGGTTCCCTCCCACAACCACTGGTTCCCTCTTACGACCACTGGTTCCCTCCCACAACCCCTGGTTCCTTCCCATGACCACTGGTTCCCTCACACAACCACTGGTTCCTTCCCATGACCACTGGTTCCCTCCCACAACCACTGGTTCCCTCTCATGACCACTAGTTGCCTACCAAGACACTTGGTTCCCTCCCATGACCACTGGTTCCCTCTTACGACCACTGGTTCCCTCCCACAACCACTGGTTCCCTCCCACAACCACTGGTTCCCTCCCACAACCACTGGTTCCCTCCCACAACCACTGGTTCCCTCCCACAACCACTGGTTCCCTCCCACAACCACTGGTTCCCTCCAACAACCACTGGTTCCCTCTCATGACCACTAGTTGCCTACCAAGACACTTGGTTCCCTCCCATGACCACTGGTTCCCTCCCACAACCATTGGTTCCCTCCCACAACCACTGGTTCCCTCCCACAACCACTGGTTCCCTCCCACAACCACTGGTTCCCTCCCACAACCACTGGTTCCCTCCCACAACCACTGGTTCCCTCCCACAACCACTGGTTCCCTCCCACAACCACTGGTTCCCTCCCACAACCACTGGTTCCCTCCCACAACCACTGGTTCCCTCTTACGACCACTGGTTCCCTCTCATGACCACTAGTTGCCTACCAAGACACTTGGTTCCCTCCCATGACCACTGGTTCCCTCCCACAACCACTGGTTCCCTCCCACAACCACTGGTTCCCTCCCACAACCACTGGTTCCCTCCCACAACCACTGGTTCCCTCCCACAACCACTGGTTCCCTCCCACAACCACTGGTTCCCTCCCACAACCACTGGTTCCCTCTCATGACCACTAGTTGCCTACCACAACCACTGGTTCCCTCCCACAACCACTGGTTCCCTCTTACGACCACTGGTTCCCTCCCACAACCACTGGTTCCCTCTCATGACCACTAGTTGCCTACCAAGACACTTGGTTCCCTCCCATGACCACTGGTTCCCTCTCATGACCACTAGTTGCCTACCAAGACACTTGGTTCCCTCCCATGACCACTGGTTCCCTCCCACAACCACTGGTTCCCTCTCATGACCACTAGTTGCCTACCAAGACACTTGGTTCCCTCCCATGACCACTGGTTCCCTCTTACGACCACTGGTTCCCTCCCACAACCACTGGTTCCCTCCCACAACCACTGGTTCCCTCCCACAACCACTGGTTCCCTCCCACAACCACTGGTTCCCTCCCACAACCACTGGTTCCCTCCCACAACCACTGGTTCCCTCTTACGACCACTGGTTCCCTCCCAAGACACTTGGTTCCCTCCCATGACCACTGGTTCCCTCCCACAACCACTGGTTCCCTCTTACGACCACTGGTTCCCTCCCACAACCACTGGTTCCCTCTCATGACCACTAGTTGCCTACCAAGACACTTGGTTCCCTCCCATGACCACTGGTTCCCTCTTACGACCACTGGTTCCCTCTTACGACCACTGGTTCCCTCCCACAACCACTGGTTCCCTCCCACAACCACTGGTTCCCTCCCACAACCACTGGTTCCCTCCCACAACCACTGGTTCCCTCTTACGACCACTGGTTCCCTCTCATGACCACTAGTTGCCTACCAAGACACTTGGTTCCCTCCCATGACCACTGGTTCCCTCCCACAACCACTGGTTCCCTCCCACAACCACTGGTTCCCTCCCACAACCACTGGTTCCCTCCCACAACCACTGGTTCCCTCTTACGACCACTGGTTCCCTCTTACGACCACTGGTTCCCTCTCATGACCACTAGTTGCCTACCAAGACACTTGGTTCCCTCCCATGACCACTGGTTCCCTCCCACAACCACTGGTTCCCTCTCCTTATTAAGTTAACCTTCGCACACCTCCGCTATGCATGGCATTTCTCCCTAGCCTCGTCTTCCTTCTGCTCATTCATACATTTTTCTAGCCAAGTAATGGCGGCTGATGCACCACTTCATGAACATACGGCAAAATTAATGTCATCAAAATCTTCAATCTACAACTTGTAAGAATAAACATGGGAATGGATATCGGAAATATTTGCCAGGCAAGTGAAGACTTACGAGAGGAAGGAATGACTTAAAAGAATAATCCCGTTAATATAGCAGTTCCTGGTACAGACCAGGGGGGAGGGGCAGCCAGTCAGCCAGCCACCCGGCCGGCCGGTCCTCGTCTCAACACAATGCCGCTGTGAAGACGTCTGCCGGGCCCGGCCTGGCTAGGCAAGTCCCTCCACGGCCCATTTCATCCTTTACGTTCAGTGTATTCCAAGCTCGGCTTCCCTAAACAAGGTTCGAGTGTTTATATTTTCTTTTTAAATTTTGGTTTTATTTTCAGGAGGAAATCAGTAAAACAGCAACATTTGCCGTGGGTAAGGTCCGAGATTGGCTACCAAGGTCAGTGAGACCTGAACACTGCGGTAAGGCCTTTTAAGCACGGCGGTGTGACGCCATCATACTCAGGGTTCGTAGCGTCGTGCTCAACGGTCGTATGTCGTGCTCAACGGGTCGTATGTCGTGTTCAAGGGTCGTATAGTGGTGCTCAATGGTCGTACTTTCGTGCTCAAGGGTTGTTCTTTCCTGCTCAAGGGTCGTATCGTCGCGCTCAAGGGTCATACTGTCTGGCTAGAGTCGTACCGTCGTGTTCAAAGGTCGTGCCGTCTTGCTCAGGGGTCCCATCGTCGTACTCAAGGGTCGTACCATCGTGCTCAAGGAGTTAAGATGAAATACTGTCACGCACCATAACAGCAAGTTACAAGCCAAAAGCTCATGTTATACGGTTAGAACCGTTACAAACTTCCTCATCTGGTGGGAGTGGCAGGTAAGAGGGATCGAGCGAGCAACACGTCATCACACACTTGTGTACCATCAACCTCTTGAGAGAAAAATATTCAAATGACATCGTGTCACGCAGAGCCGGCACGCTCACACGAACACCCGTCCACCTTGCCATACTTTCAGGGCAAAACATCTCTTAAAAACAAAGTCGATTTCAGAACTATATATATCTATTTGAAACTGCCCCAGGAATTATTTTTTACATAAAGCGGCTGGTGTTATCTAGGACCTTTCTGAAGGTTCCTGAAGCCTAAGGACCTTCCTGAAGGCTCCTGAAGCCTAGGGCCGCTCTGCTTCCGGCAGCAGGAGAATGTCGCGCCCTCTGAGGAATGAATTTCTTTTGATAAGACTGTAGTCGCGGTGATACGGACACACTTCTCGCTCGCTCGTGTAACCTCAAGCAAGCGGAGGAGCCCGGTAACATATATTGGCAACTCTGGCTTTGGCCCACATCTGATACACTGCAGATTTATAGATTTCCTGGAAGGGAAAACGGGAGGCGGCCAGACCCAGCCGGCTCCCAGACTGCCGTGCTTAGGTCGACCTCCTCCTCCTCCCCCCCGCCACCAGCTGGGCTCTCGTCTGCTTGCTGCTACCAAGACTGAAATACGTTAATGGAATTACCATCTATATTTGCAGGATGATTACGTGGTATACACGTACGTTTCATACGTTGGTGTAAAGACGGATAATAACGACGTGAGTTCCTGTGGTCATAACTCGACGAGGACAAGAGAACGTTGTATACATCAGAGGATATTAAGCAGATAAATCTTGACCCCTGATTTGAAACTTAAAAGATTGTTGCTCACGTCAGTGTTGTTCTGGAACAGTGAGTATTACGCTTGCCAACACATTCAACAGCCAATGATAAGATTAGACATGCCAGCTGTTCACACTAAAGGTGTGGACGTCATACCAATCTTCCCCTGTGTTGCTTAGTGGCGATATCTCAGGTAATATGACCCGGCCACATGAGAGTGGAAACACTGGCTGGTGTGGCTCATAATTATACAATCATGACGACACACCTGCACATCACTCGTCTTATAGCTCTTCGACTTAATCATTTACTATTTTTGTGTGTGTGTATATATATATATATATATATATATATATATATATATATATATATATATATATACACACACACTTTAGAGCAAATCTCTGCAGCGAGTATATGGAGTTCATGAGCCAAGCGGGCAATGCAAGATTAATAGATAAATACATGTAGATACATAGATAGATAGTTAGATAGATAGGTTGATAAATACAGAGAGAGAGAGAGAGAGAGAGAGAGAGAGAGAGAGAGAGAGAGAGAGAGAGAGAGAGAGAGAGAGAGAGGCCTCACACAGACCACTAAAATACTCCTCTCAATACGAAAGCCTTAAGAGCAGCATGTCGGACACCACCCACTCTGCCTTGTTCATATTCTGGACCAAATTCATGCCAGCGGAGACACCTGCGGTGCTTCTCTCGGTGTCCGTGGTTAAATCTAGAGCGAGCCCTGGTCTATAAGCATCACAATTCCCATGGTCCCTCTTTCCTAGATTGGCACCCACACCATCCCTCATGATGTAAGGCTTCCTGTCGTGTCGTGTCATACAGAATACATATCAGAATATATAATGAAGGAGGGGCTGCATCACCCGTGTGAGTGGGACCTGTGGGGGAATTAACATCCTTCTTCTCACCTCTCGCCAGAGTCCCACATCAGGGGAAACGGGCGAGGATACAAACGTGTCTTCCACTAGCAATCATTAGAATGCTGTTTATGTATCTGGGTCAGGAAATACTACGCCAGCTGTTCACAGCCTCGATAATGACTAAACTGGAATAAAGAAAGGGCTAGAGGTTTTAAATTTCCCCAGTGGAAGAGAGGAGAGGGAGAGAGAGGTGACCTGATTTCAACCATCAAGTTAATATTCTCAAACTTGGCTGATCGTGAAGACAGTGAACAGGTCTTTGAAATATGTATGGGTATAGCAACCAGACGATATGACAAGGATGAAGGAAATAAAGTGATAATGCAGGAATTATGGACGACATTCATAAAGTTTACAATGTTGTATGATCGTAAGGATGGTATAAAAGATGCGGCATCCACTAGTGTAAGACTCCCTCCCCGTGTTGTACAAAGAAGTAACAGATAAAAATACAAAATACAAAGCACTCCACTTGCTCCAGTTATCATTCTGCATATACTCAACACACTTCCATTACCAGGACCCCCCCCCCCCCACCGCCCTCACCTCTGGTAAGTCTACGGGTAATCTTACGCCTGGCACCGTCGTCCACATTCATGCCTGCAGGAAGGACACAACGGGAAACATGATCCTACACTTTCAAAAATATCTGGTCGTGTTCATCTTTCCATTTAAACGACCAACACATTCCACAAATTCTCATTCTACGCCATTAATGCCCTTTTTAACTTGCTGTTCAGGATGTTTGATCATTTGGGGTGAAAGAACTTACCATAAATTGGACCCAACATGTGATTAGAACATTTAATAAGGGAAATTCAGCGGTGTTAAACATATATGAAGGTAAAGTAGAGAAGTGAGACTTGGTTGCACGGCATATGTGGCATACCATACCATAAATGGAATATGGTGGCTCATACATGACTCACAAGAATCACACGTGATCATCGTTGATTTACACGGATTGTGAGAATGCTCTTTGCACCATAAACTGAACAGACGTCGACCCAGCCACCTCGAAGTGTATGTCTGGAGTAAGTTGGCTGAGGCTACTACGCCTGGCCACAGCCACCTGTGTCTACCCAACGGTTACACACCGTCTACGACCACAGTACCCGCCAGACAGACCAGTTCTTGCCTCCCTGGTGCAGGTTACAGGAGGAGGACCATTCCTTACGTAACAAAGACTTTTTTAACTGGAATCCTGCAACGCTTTTTCATCATTCTTTGTTGTACATGAAAATGTCTCTACCATAATGTGATGAAACTTGTACATACATAACTCAGTATTCGTAGTTATCTAAGACTTTAAGTGTCGAATTCTGAAAAATTATAATTATTATCATTATTATTATTATTATTATTATTATTATTGTTATTGTTATTATTATTATTATTGTTATTATTATTATTATTATTTTTTTTTATACTTTGTCGCTGTCTCATTATTATTATCATTATTATTATTATTATTATTATTATTATTATTATTATTATTTCAATGTCTGTTGGTGAGGAAGGACTCACAGTGGGCATAACTGGGTCTGCTTACAAACATAACCGCACAGCTTGATTCATCTGGCATCTATGACATGTACAACGATTGTTCATACCATAAATAAAGACTATCAGTGTCTAGTGGCCTGTATAAAACCCTGACTCGAGATATGTGATTTTTCATAGGTTTACCTTCTATGACTTGTACTGAAGGACATGATAATAACTGACCACCTCACTGCCCCCCCCCCCTTGCTCTACGGCCGGTGGTGTGTCTTGCCTATAAAAACAAACGAGATGGGTGTTATGCACGGTACCTGGCCACCCACCCGCCCGCACACTACTGACTGTGGTGGGCGACACGTCGGGCCTCCGTGGGTGGTGGGGTACAAACCTTATCCACTTAACACGTGGACTCTGACTACTGCTTCCCTACACACACACACACACACACACACACACACACACACACACACACATGCAGACAGACACATACATGGGGCTACGTCTTGTTACTGACCATGAGTCATAATGGGCTCGCCCAGGGTGGAATCTCACACACATGGGTTCGAATCCTGAGTGTGGTAGTCGGCCCGAACCCAACCCATGTTCTCATCCTGCCTTTACGGCTGGTCGATAAATGGGTAACTGGTTTAGGGTAGGAGGTGTGTGTGTGTGTGTGTACAGATAAACACATGGTACATATCTAAAGTCGGGACAACACAAGTGTAAAACACTCTGGCCGGAACTCAAAAATAATAGTAATCACACACACTTGGCTCCCCAGCTGGTGCTGTGAGGATGGGCTCCGGTACACCAGACACAACGGTACATGTGCACTGGTAGCGCCACCACACCACACTACACCCCGGGCCTGGTGGCCGGTTACCACCACACCACACTACACCCCGGGCCTGGTGGCCGGTTACCACCACACCACACTACACCCCGGGCCTGGTAGCGCCACCACACCACACCACACCCCGGGGGTGGTGGCCAGTTATCACCACACCGCACCACACCCCGGGGCTGGTGGCCAGTTACCACCACACCACACCTCACGCCTGGTGGCCAGTTACCACAAAACCACGCCTCACCCCAGGGCTGGTGGCCAGTTACCACCACACCACACCTCACCTCAGGGCTGGTGGCCAGCTACCACCACACCACACCCCGGGCCTGGTGGCCAGTTACCACAAAACCACGCCTCACCCCAGGGCTGGTGGCCAGTTACCACCACACCACACCCCGGGGCTGGTGGCCAGTTACCACCACACCACACCTCACGCCTGGTGGCCAGCTACCACCACACCACACCTCACCCCAGGGCTGGTGGCCAGTTACCGCCACACCACACCTCACCCCAGGGCTGGTGGCCAGTTACCGCCACACCACACCCCGGGGCGAGGGGGTTAGGTAGTGCCACAACACACCCAGCCATAACACCATCCCGCGGTGGTGCTGGGGAGAGAGGGAGAGGGGGCTGCTAGGGGTGTGGCAGGCCCGGTATGGTGTGGCAGCCTTGGTGGGGGAGCGCTCCAGGTGTGGCGGCATCTTCCACACGCGAGTAGTTGTCCAGCTCCACGTGTTACCTTGGCAGGTACAACCTCCCGGCCTTGTGGCTCACAACTAACAACTTGACTGACGACACAGCTTGAGATCGGTCGCCGCCCGCCGTCTCGTGTATCATCACCGTCAGGTGGTAGGAGGAGTCAGCCGCTGCCCCCCCTCAACCCCCGACGCTCCTCTCCTCTGGCAAGATGGACACAGACGGATTCTGGGACTGAGAACACAATTTACTCGTCATTCTGTCATCCAATCGTCATGTGTTGCATCACCCGTGGGGTTAGCACTATATGTAGGACTGTCCTCCGTCCCTGTCCTCCCACACAGGGGGTGTCTTCGCCCCTCGGAGCAAACCTGAAATTGCTCTCGGCATCAAATGAGAAAATAACTTCCTACATGATCTGTGCTCCCTCGCCCTGGCCTACTACACCTGAAGACCTTATAGCCAGGCTATACGTCAGACAGACACACAACAACGCCTACTAACTTAGCACACAAGCTTAAAGGTCTCAATGTGTCAGCGTCGTGCAACGATCGAATCAGATCGCTCACAATTCTTTTATATTTTCTTTTAACACACACACACACACACACACACACACAAACACACACACACGGGCCTTCATGATGTAGTGGTTTCGTCACTTGACCATGTGACAAAATGGGCCTCGCCTGGGGACGGGTCTGCATACCTTCGAATCCTGGGCGCGGCAATCGGCCCACACCCAACCCAAGTGTTCATCCTCACCTCAAGGTTGGCCTCCCCGCAAGGTTGGTCACTCAATGGGTACCTGGCTTTAGTGTGTGTGTGTGTGTCCATATAAAACACTGTAAAGCCATGGTACATATACTCAAGATTAATATATGGGGCAAAACAACTGTGAAATTCTCTCCCCGTATAACACATATAATCACACACACACACACACACATTATATATATATATATATATATATATATATATATATATATATATATATATATATATATATATATATATATTATCCCTGGGGATAGGGGATAAAGAATACTTCCCACGTATTCCCTGCGTGTCGTAGAAGGCGACTAAAAGGGGAGAGAGCGGGGGGGCTGGAAATCCTTCCCTCCCATTATTTTTTTTTTTTTAATTTTCCAAAAGAAGGAACAGAGAAGGGGGCCAGGTGAGGATATTCCCTCAAAGGCCTAGTTCTCTGTTCTTAACGCTACCTCGCTAACGCGGGAAATGGCGAATAGTTTGAAAGAAAAAGAAAGAATATATATATATATATATATATATATATATATATATATATATATATATATATATATATATATATATATCACCATTCCACCAATAAAAGTTTCTTAAGGAATCTTTGGGTAACTCCAGGACCCGTTTTCCATGAAGTTCTACAGTGGCGCTACTTCCAGTAACAGGGAAGTGATGGACTCCTCTGGAGTAAGGAACACATACACTGACGAGAATGTATTCCCGAAGATGCAACTTGGCCGAAAGTGACTTCTCACTCGAGATGTAACGTCATGCGGGCTAAATCCGGTAGCATCTCTCTCTCTCTCTCTCTCTCTCTCTCTCTCTCTCTCTCTCTCTCTCTCTCTCTCTCTCTATATATATATATATATATATATATATATATATATATATATATATATATATATATATATATAATATATATATACACGTATATATACACACGTTAGCTGAGACGGCACGGGCAACCGAGGCCCTACTGAAGGCCATCCCATTAACATTATATATATATATATATATATATATATATATATATATACCTTAGCCTGCCTGAGTCAGGTACCCATTTTATCGACCAGCCACCAGGGGCGGATTCTAATGAAGAGATCCAGTGATACACGTGTGGGTGAACCTACGACAACCAGTGACTGCCATCCTCAGCCTGTCCTCAGTCCGATGTGTCATCCTCAGCCGGTCCTCAGTCCTGCTGTGTCATCCTCAGCCTGTCCTCAGTCCGATGTGTCATCCTCAGCCTGTCCTCAGTCCTGCGTGTCATCCTCAGCCTGTCCTCAGTCCTGTTGTGTCATCCTCAGCCTGTCCTCAGTCCTGTTGTGTCATCCTCAGCCTGTCCTCAGTCCTGTTGTGTCATCCTCAGCCTGTCCTCAGTTCTACCGTGTCATCTTCATCCTGTCCTTAGTCCTGCTGTGTCATCCTCAGCCTGTCCTCAGTCCGATGTGTCATCCTCAGCCTGTCCTCAGTCCTGTTGTGTCATCCTCAGCCTGTCCTCAGTCCTGTTGTGTCATCCTCAGCCTGTCCTCAGTCCTGTTGTGTCATCCTCAGCCTGTCCTCAGTCCTGCTGTGTCATCCTCAGCCTGTCCTCAGTCCTGTTGTGTCATCCTCAGCCTGTCCTCAGTCCTGTTGTGTCATCCTCAGCCTGTCCTCAGTCCTGTTGTGTCATCCTCAGCCTGTCCTCAGTCCTGCTGTGTCATCCTCAGCCTGTCCTCAGTCCTGTTGTGTCATCCTCAGCCTGTCCTCAGTCCTGTTGTGTCATCCTCAGCCTGTCCTCAGTCCTGTTGTGTCATCCTCAGCCTGTCCTCAGTTCTACCGTGTCATCTTCATCCTGTCCTTAGTCCTGCTGTGTCATCCTCAGCCTGTCCTCAGTCCGATGTGTCATCCTCAGCCTGTCCTCAGTCCTGTTGTGTCATCCTCAGCCTGTCCTCAGTCCTGTTGTGTCATCCTCAGCCTGTCCTCAGTCCTGTTGTGTCATCCTCAGCCTGTCCTCAGTCCGATGTGTCATCCTCAGCCTGTCCTCAGTCCTACTGTGTGATCCTCAGCCTGTCCTCAGTCCGATGTGTCATCCTCAGCCTGTCCTCAGTCCTGTTGTGTCATCCTCAGCCTGTCCTCAGTCCTGTTGTGTCATCCTCAGCCTGTCCTCAGTCCTGCTGTATCATCCTCAGCCTGTCCTCAGTCCTGTTGTGTCATCCTCAGCCTGTCCTCAGTCTTGTTGTGTCATCCTCAGCCTGTCCTCAGTTCTACCGTGTCATCCTCAGCCTCTCCTCAGCCCTGTTATGTCATCCTCAGCGTCAGCCAGTCCTGGCGCGCCGCCGGCGGGAGGCACCACCCGCCAGGGACGCCACAGGTCGTCACAAAAACTGTAAAAAGGTGAGAGGTTCATGGACGAGGCGGTGTGAGGTTCGTGAGCTGCTCCCTACACCACACCCTACCCTCACACACCCTTACCCCCACCTCACCCTCCGCTCCCTCCCTTCTCCACCACCACATCTCCAACCCTTCTCCACCACCAAAGCTCCCATCCCTCTCTCACCACTCTCCTCCACCACCACAGCTCCTCCGCCACACCTCAAACCACATGACGACGACGCTCTTGGTCCCCATTTTCTGTATCTCATTACCGTTTTCCCCCAACATTTCTTTGGGTAAACATTATCATTTCCTGGTATAGACATACGAACAGACGTTCATATTTAAACAGTTTCAACTGAAATTTTCCGTTGTTTCGTGCATGTGACTCATTTCCCCGTATGCAACATACGTACGTATTCTCAATGCATCGTGAGAGTTCCTTATCCAAAACAAGCTCTTTTTCAGGCAGACAACACAACACTGGCTGCAGTGACACAGTTTCCTAAACATCTGAGTAACGTCAGCTGTCATTTATCATCCTGTGTGTGTGTGTGTGTGTGTGTGCCGTATCTAGTGTACAGGAGGGAGTCTTATATTCAATGGGCCTAACGTTTGAACGTTCTCTACCATTCTCAACCGCGTCACCCCTTTATTTCCCCCCTACTCGTCCACGACCCACGACCCTCCTCATATGTCTCGTCCAAACCTGACGTGTCCTTCTCTCATGCACCCTACGTGTCCTATGGCTCTCTCTTTCATGCTCCCCACGTGTCCTATGGCTCTCTCTCTAATGCTCCCCACGTGTCCTATGGCTCTCTCTCTCATGCACCCCACGTGTCCTATGGCTCTCTCTCTCATGCACCCCACGTGTCCTGTCTCTCTCTCTCACGCTCCCTGTGTCCTGTGTGTCTCTCTCTCAGGCTTCCCGTGTCCTAAGTATCTCTCATGCTCCCCACGTGTCCTACGTCTCTCTCTCTCACGTTCCCCACGTGTCCTGTGTGTGTATATCTCTCATGTTCCCCATGTGTCGTGTGTCTCAGCCACCCTCCCTCTAAGGGAGAACAGTAGGAGCCAAGCGAGGATTTTTCCTCGAAGGTTCAGTCGTCTGTTCCTGAGGAACTCCTCGCCTTCCTGCCACAGGATCCCTTTCTCTGGTGCTCCCGCAGCGCCCAAGGAGCCGGGCACATCACCGGGTGGGACTCCGGGTTAACCAACCATTTTTTTGTCATGATTGTGAAGGATGGTGTCGAGTGTCTTGTGTGAGGTCGTGTAGGGTGGACGTTGTCGAATATCTTATCGAATTCTGTTGCCACCATCAACGTCCGGGAAGGTGGCTGTTTTTATTCAGTCCAGGATGTGGTGTGTGAGGTGTCTGTGTGGCGTGGTAGTGGAGTGATTGGGTCTAGAGCAATGTTTTGTGAGTGAGTCGGATATTTTGGTTGACGATTCAGTTGTGGATCAGTTTTTACTGAGTCTGGATCCAGAACTGAGCAGAAATATAGGCCGGGAGGAGGAGGAGGAGGAGCAGGATGGTCTGCAATGTTGTAGGACTGGTAGTATGCTGGCAAGTTTCCAGATGTTTCGGATTTTGCTGTATAACTAGGAGTGCTTGACGATTCACACACACGCACACACACACACACACACACACACACACACACACACACGAGCACGAGCGCATATATATTCCTATGAGTCCATGGGGAAAATGAAACACGATAAGTTCCCAAGTGCATTTTCGTGTAATAATCACATCATCAGGGGAGACACAAGAGAGAAATATAAGTCAGTTGATATACATCGAAGAGACGAAGCTAAGACGCCATTTGGTAAACATGTGATTGTCCAAAACATACATGGACAATCACATGTTTACCAAATGGCGTCCTAGCTTCGTCTCTTCGATGTATATCAACTGCTTCCTTGCCATCCATGATATTTACCCTGCCAAGCATCATGCTCATCTCCCTCCCTCCCTGCCCACTCCAGCGCTCGCTCCTCTCACCACCCATCCATCCATAACGAGGCTCGTCCATCTCATCAGCCCACTCATTACCACCCACCCTGCTATCAACCACTTTGTACCCAGCCCACCTAACGCCCAGCTCCCGGCCAGCCTGGGACCTTGGCATTTGGTAGTCCCACCTGGCGTAAGGTTCAAGGCTGGCCTCCCACGGTGCATGATAACACTATAGTCACTCTCAGTCTTCGTCCGACCTGTCGTCCGTCGTGTTATTACTCTGGACACTGAGGCGGTGATCACGGCCACTGTTGTCCTCGTCGGGGTTGGGTGTGTCTGGGGTTGACCATCCGAGCTTACGCCCGGTGCCCGTATAAAGACCATCCCCGGTCCGCGTTGGAAGACCAGCCTCCCAATGCTGGATGAAGAGCTTTGGGTGACCGTGAGCCGGACGTCTGGAACTTGAGGCTCGTCGGTCACACTCGTTTTGTTTGTTTGTTTGTGTGTGTGTGTGTGTGTGTGTGTGTGTGTGTGTTAACTAGATAGTGTTCGTCTGCACTTCAGGACAGTAAATTTCCAGCTTCATAAACAAACGGTAGTTAACAGCAAGAACGACAGTAAATATTTGTACACTGACTCAAACATTCACAGATGTGTGTGGGTGTTGACTGATGCTGGGAGGTTTACACTCGAGGTCACACATACGCAGGAGGATGTGTGGATGGTGTGAGTTGTAAGGTCAGGCACTGTACCAGACCACCGAAGTCTCTCTTTACAAGGTATCTGTAAATAAAGACGTACCTCCTGCGTACAAGAGTGCAGCTCTTGAGCACGACGCTTACGGCCCTTGGACATGATGGCCTGGCCTGTGACTTGACCCATTATCGTCAGGCCATTGTACCCAAGACCGTCGTGTGAAGGGTTGTACCATCGTACTCAAGGGTGCAGCGTTCCCGCTCGGCGCCCCTACAAATCTTAGTCATCATTTGTGAGTTATTTATGAAATCGCACTGCCACGACCAGCTTAGCCCACTAGATCGTGATGAAATTATACTTTTACGGCCTGAACTTACCTTATCTCTACTAAATCCTAATGGGTACCCGCGTCATTAAGCCTGGCAGTCACGCCCACACATTAATACTATCGGCGCGGCCGACCCGACTGGCTCATGAATAGCTGTGGATCGATCAGGAAGTCAGTCAGTTACGTAGTCCCCGGATCTCAGACACCAAACTGCCATCTTCGCCTGCAAACGTCCATGGTATGACACTTGGCTCATCACTCTCTATCGCGGTTTCTTTGGTGCCTTATCACACACAGCTCTCTCTCTATAGGGACCCCGCTTTGGATGTTATTACCAGCGTTCATCTCCTTCAGGAACCTCAGGCACAAGACCTACGGGCCACGCCTCCTGCAGCACGGAGCACAGAATTTCAGCAACCGCTCGCTAACTCAGCAACACCTCTCTTCTGTAGAAACTCCACGAGACCCGGCAGCCACGCAACTCTCCCACGGAACGCCAGTCACACCACACGTCACATCTGCCGGATCGGCGCCGCTCAGTGACTCATAACTAAACTCTCCTTGCCAGCAACTCATGACTTCTCACTCACCTTCAGCAACTGCACCATCGGTACGTTTACCTTACGTACGTCCTACGTGGACGAAGGCAAAACACCAGGAGAGTGGAGGAGGGCCTAAGGGGACATGGGAGTGGAGGATGGCGAGTTGTACGTATCCCTTAAGACGGGAAACCAGGAAGTCGCGCCGAACTGAGACCAGGATCTCTGATAATTACGGTCGGCACAGTACTGGAAGGGGAAATATGATCATAGTGCAGAATAACGACTGCTTACGGGTGAAAAAAATTACATAACCGAGACACAGGACACGTAACACTCCTCTTAGACAAGCACCGCAGAGTGAGCTCCACTTCAGAGAGAGAGGAGAAGAACGGATAGAGTGTGTGTAGCTGGAGTGCCAGAACGTGTCGTACACTGTACCACATAGGAAGTTGGTTCAGGTATCGTATCTCCTAACAGGAACAAGAAGTCACTCGCTGTCAATCTGTGTCCATGACGTTCCAGAAGGACTGGGCTGATAGCCGAGTGTGAGATCATAAAGGAAATCAAAAGTGAGGAAATCTCATTAGCTTACAAGGGGATGAAGACAACAGGCAAAATGTGTCTGATCTGTGGCTGGTGAAATTCAACTCGAGGAAATGCAAACTGATAAGAATAAGACCCAGGAAAAAAAAAAGAGGGGAGGCCTCCATATGAAGATTATCTAGCACTAGGAAATAAGCTTCTAGAATCTGTGTGTGTGAGAGGCGTGGAAGTCGACATTGTACGTATACTTTGTCGCTAAAGTCCCACATTTGGAGAACTGTAAAGATAGACTGTCAGCTGCCAAATATTAACATCGCACTCAGATGCATGGGTGAGGAGAAGTCATTAAGCTGTTCACATTCTACTTTTGGCCAAAGCTAGAATATTCTTCTCTGGTTTGGTCGCTGCAGTTAAAGAAGCACAGAGAACTAATGAAGAAGGTCCAGAGGAGGGCAAAAAAGATGGTATCAGAAGAAAGAGATCTGATTTATAGTGGAAGAGTGGAGGCCATGCGTTTCTCCATCATGGAAGAGAGAAGAGGTAGGGGTGACTTAGTCATAACCTTTAAGATTTTAAACCAGGTGGATGACGTCAACAGTGACTTGTACTGAGACAGATGCAGAAACAGCAGAAACTAAAGACCACAACACGGAAGTAAGCGAGGAGTTTGTTGCAAGAGAGGTAAAGATGCGCTTGTGGTACTACCGGCTTATATCTCAGCTCTAGTCAAGATACAGACTCAGTAAAAACTGATCCACAACTGAATCGTCAACCAAAATATCCGACTCTCACAAAACATTGCTCGAGACCCAATCACTCCACTACCACGCCACACAGACACCTCACACACCACATCCTGGACTGATTCAATTAATACAGCCACCTTCTCGGACGTTCATGGTGGCAAAAGAATTCAACAAAACATTCGACATCGTCCACCTGACATGCTCTCACATATGAGAAACTCGACACCATCCCTCACCATCATGACGAAAAAAAAAGAAAATGGTTGGTTAACCCGCAGTCCCAACCCGGTGATGTGCCCGGCTCCTTGGGCGCTGCAGGAGCACCAGAGAAAGGGATCCTGTGGCAGGAAGACGAGGAGTTCCTCAGGAACAGACGACTGAGCCTTCGAGAAAAATCCTCGCTTGGCTCCTACTGTTCTCCCTTGGAGGGAGGGTGGCTGAGACACAGGACATGTGGGGATCATGAGAGAGAGAGAGAGAGAGAGAGAGAGAGAGAGAGAGAGAGAGAGAGAGAGAGAGAGAGAGAGAGAGAGAGAGAGAGAGAGAGAGAGAGAGAGGACACGTGGGGAGCGTGGGAGACACAGGAAACGTGGGGAACGTGAGAGAGAGAGAACACATGGGACACGCGGGGACGAGACACATGAGGAGGGAGGCGGGGACACGTAGTGAAGGTCGCCCCCATACCTTAGCCCATCACTGACACTTGGGTCCGCATAGCAACATGTCCGCAGTGAAGCCCGTGGGATTTGCCAAGGTCACGAGCTTGGGAAATGCGTCCCGATAGCGAAGTGTCATTTCTCAATCTATTCATCCCATAACCTTCACGGGGTACATCAAATGCATAAAAGCCAACGTATAAAATGAACACAGTAATAATCCAAAATTACTCACGAAATGGTGCATAAAAATCTACCACAAAAAAACATCTATATAAACATAGTGGTCTACCTTGTGCGTCATCAATATGCATTTGCGTTACCACGTCAACAAGGAAACATAACGGAGAAACTATGTATTTATGCAATATGTCCAGCAACCTCGTCAGACCCACTTCACCATCGGCTCGTAATGCCTCGCATACAAGACGCCACCTCGGGACATGGTAGGTATCCGGTGACTCCTCTTGAGTGACACACAAAGCAAACTTAACGACTCATTCAACGGTTAGGTTTCCAGCCCTATGGTCAGCCTCTCACCGTACCATACACTCTGCCATCACGATCTCCCTCACCAACCATACACGTTACACACAGTTTGTGTCACGTTGAGAGACCTTCTCAAAGACTTCCTCAACCCTCCTCGCCTGTACTTCAAGCCTTGTATAATCTTTTTCATGTAATGGTTGCGTAATTTGCTACGTATCTGTACCATGGAACGCCGGAGTTGCATGTTACGACAGAACAATAAGAACATGTCCTCTTTTATGAACACTTTTACATGTTCCGACAGAACAATAAGAACATGTCCTCTTTTATGAACACTGTTACATGTTCCGACAGAACAATAAGAACATGTGCTCTTTCATGAACACTTCTCTCACAGGCGAAGTTGTGCTAGTACTGGGCAGTCACCAAGGCCGGCCCCCAGGGAACGCCCACTTCAGCCCCTGCCTTATCTGTGACAGCTTCAATCCTGTACCTCTATGGGTTAACTGTAACCCGAGCTTCATCCACTCACACACCACTCACGTACAGCCATCAGTGGCGTACAGCCCCCACACATAAAAGAAAAATGTAGTCTAGGTTTATTCTCACATTTATTTAACGAGAGATTTTACAGTCCCGTTGTCTACCTTGTAGTATCACTTACCAATCACACCTGAACATCTCTCTGAGGGCCAACTAACGTTATGATGGGTCACTCTCAATGCCACCATCAGTCAACTGCCATTACACCATCAAGCAGCTAACCTAACCTAACCTCGTGTGTCTTCATGTGATCTACATACGTCACGGGCTCAGAACATAAGCCAGTCGACAGCAATAACCTTCCCAACAGGAGGTATCTCATGTGACCTAAGTAAGTTATTGGCCAACGTCTTGAGCATGTACATCACAAATGACCTGTGCAACGGCAGGTCCTACAATCCGCCAGGGCCCATCGGAATGGATTCGGCGGTCATGCCCACACAATTAACGCTATCAGCGTGGCCGACTCCTCTGAACATCATGAGTCAAATGGTCAACCTGCCTCAGAACACAAGCACGCGACTACTGGCGCCTGAACACGTCTTGGCCATGTGAATATAAACTCATCTTCCCTAAAGGAGCCCGTGGAATACTTCCATGTGCAGCAGGTCCTAAGTACTTTGGCTCCTGCCCCTTCGGAAGGACTGCCGTGGACCATCGCCAGCGCCTGCCTCACAAAGCAGCTTAAACTAAGGGACTTGTGGCCACGCCTCCAGCAGCACAAACAACAACCACCCGCTAACTTACGACCTCGAGGACGCACTCACCCTTCTGCAGAAGCTGTTCCAGGCGCGGCATCCACGCAACTCTCCCACGGAATGCCTGCCTCACCTCCTGCACCCACATCAGCACCATGTGAACCCTCATCCCAACCTAATCTCACCTTAACTGAGCCCTGCATCACTTGTGGATCACCCTGTGTGCTACATTACCTAATAAAGAACTTGAAAGATGTTTCCGTGCTCGTTTCTGATACCTCACAATTACAAGATAATTTACACACATTAATGATACTCACTAAAAACAAAAATCATGGTCAATATAACGTAATACTCGCATGTTCACTTAATCCACTTATAATCGCAAGACGATATGACTGAACAAACAATACCCCCTCAATGGGGGCAAACACACACACACGCATAGACGGACGGGAGCAAGGCAAACTGCCCACCAGCAGTGGTGTATACAAGAGGGAGAATCCATTTTGAAGATGACACAGCAGAAACTTAACCAAATCATATATGCATACTTGAATGATATTGTTCTTTGCTTTTGAACTGTATCGCATACAAGAAACCTTTTCAAAATTCTCTCCATCTACTGTGATTCAAGGTCATACGGTGTCTTGTACCAGTTTTTATAGAAATAACCGTTGAATGTGATCATGCAAATTCATCATCACAAGGAGGAGTTGCTTCCCGTAGAACATCAGAGAGTGAGGAGAGTCTGGTGACGACCAGCGACCGTCATGTCGCCCACAACGGAACACTCATTAGCGAGCCCATGACGACCCAACCAGTCAGCCACTGACGACCCGACCAGCCACCCAATGACGACCCGACCAGCCAGCCACTACGACACAGCTAGCCAGCCCACCAACCACTCACGACCCAGCCATCCAGCCACTTACCCACGACCCCACCAACCAGCCAGCCACTCATGACCCTACCAACCAGCCAGCCACTCACTCACGACCCAGCCAGCCACTCATGACCTAGCCAGGCAGCCCGCTAACCACTCACGATCCAGCCAGCCAGCCAGCCAGCCACTGACGACCTGGCCAGCCAAATCCTCAGGAAGTCGGCGCACCATAATTCACCCTAGCGGAGGTTCAGCCCTACAGCCCGCCTTCCCGACATCCACACTTACGCCTGTATAAAGCTGCCCAGATGCTACGCCTTCGATAATATGTAGTCCAGCACATTAACCTTCCTGTACATGTACAGTAATATGTACTCTATGTGCTTCCCCTGTGTACTGATGTGCACAAAGTACAGTCTGTGCCTCCGTATGTATACATCAGCCCCCCGTGTGTAAATCACAGCTCCTATATATCAATGAACACAGTCTGTCCTGGGAGGTGGTGATGGGGGCAGGGGGTACAGAGAGCCGTTCTCACAGTTGCTCTGAATGGACGGGAGCAACCCCACACGCTCCCCCTCACACACACACACACACACACACACACACAAATGTACACACGCACGCGTACATGAATTAAACGGTCGTCAAACACACACGCACGCACTGCCTCCGTCATGTGACCACTCACACCACCAACTGACGCACTGCTGTTATAAAGGCAATACACCTCACCTAACCTAACTCCACGTCCACACATTATATCACTCAAACATCTACACTACGAAAGGACGACCATGAGATACAAACAGCTGACATGAAGGCAAACAAGACACAGTACACAAGGAAACGCAGAGAATCCGCTAAACAAGATTAACCGAACGACATTCAAATTCCAGATGCATTCACTAAATTTCAAAACACAAAGTAACCTTTGAGTACATACAAGTTTCTCGTCACAGTACTATCTAACGCTGTGTATACCAAGATAAGAAATATCGGAGACATGCCTCACTCACAGGAGGGAGGGAAGGGTCAGTTAAACAAAAGACAATCGACATTTGGCGGGAACGGGCTCTGCTCACCCGAACGCTCCTTAGAGAAAATTGCGCATTGCAGCTCAACCGCAGTCCCTTGGCCGCCGAGCGAGTCCGCCATTGTCATTAAGTGGATCCAATGCTTTTCTGAGCTCCTGATTCCTTATTGAGCCCTGTTACTGCTGGTGACGTCATGCTGGCTGGGCTCCCGCATGCATTCGTCCAGTTGCTGTACTGTGTTAGTGACCCGCCCACCTCCAGTCCACTTCATTCTCGGAGGCGCAGTGACATTTTCTCAGGCGTTTCCTTCATGATCTTCTTACTCCAGAAGTCTGTATCAATTTACATCTCTCTCTCTCTCTCTCTCTCTCTCTCTCTCTCTCTCTCTCTCTCTCTCTCTCTCTCTCTCTCTCTCTCTCTCAGCGCCTCACGTACAAGTGGGTTGCTACGCAAACACCACATCTCACACATAACACTCGACAACCTACCACTCACGCGACTCGTATCTATCATTAGGTCTCAATACTCCCTCGGTAAGCGGTTAGCTCTGGCACTACCGCTTGGCACGACCGATAATGTCCCTAACTTCCCCTCACTATCAGCCACTGCCATCACATCTTCCTCCCTCATCTCTCCATCACCACCACCACGAACACTCTCTCTCTCTCTCTCTCTCTCTCTCTCTCTCTCTCTCTCTCTCTCTCTCTCTCTTTTCCAACCTTACTAATTCCCTATCAGGCCCGCGCCACCATCACCAACTCCCCCCTAGACTTGTCTTCTATGACCACACTTCGACAACTCACCATCATCTTATTAGCCCAGTTCTTGTTACCAGGTCAGCACTACAGACGTCCCCCGATTTCAGAGGCGACACGAGATCGCGTCTCTAGACAAACTGACCCCCTTGAACACGACGGTACATCCCCCTCAGTCTGGCCTCGGACCTTCGAATTCTAAAGGGTCATGTCAAAGGGTAGGCCATCATCATCATCATCATCATACCCAGGAGCTTGTAACCCTCATGTCTCAAGGATCGTACTGGCATGGTCTACGGGGTCGAGATACGACGTACGTTTCAGGGAAATGATTAAGGGTAAGTCCAGCTTGCTACACATCCGGACACAGTCTCTTGTATTGGATTAACAACACTCGCTCTACGAACGTCCATGAAACGCCTAGGGTGTATTTGAGAACCCATTCACCTGGCTCTACTGCCCTCACCCCTCCCATTTCCCCACACACACCTCCTACCCTGGGCAACCGACACATACCCTCACTTCTTGTGTCAGCCTCACCAGAGTTTTACAGTAATATGTAACCAAGACGTATTTTAAGATTTACGGCTCACGGACCATTTAGGAACGGGGTAGCCAATAAATACCACAACATACTCTAGTCGACCGATCCGTGTTTACGGAACACGCGTCGGAACGTGACGTAGGAGGATTTCGCAACAAGTAGCTCACGTGACAACACAGTAGCCAGCAGCCAAGTGTTGCTATAAACATGTGACACCAGACTGACAACAAACGGGTGGGAGACCTTGAGCACAATATACGACACAAACCTTCAAAACAGAAAACGGGAAGTGCCATGATATAGTCTACTTTCCTGATTATTTTGGCAACATGGTGGATACGTCCCTCTCACATCGTTCCATTCTCAACGAAACTTAAAGCACTTACATTATTCATAAGACTTGAAAGTGACTCCTGTTCCCTTCAACAAGCGACCTTACTTATCTAAGTTTGGGTAGTTATTTAGGCTATGGGCCTGTCAGCTGCCAAGGGTCATTAACGCTGTCAACGTCAAGTTAAAGAAAACGACCCAGGAATCCTTTAACATATTTTTCAGGTCTTTAAAAAAAACTTTAAAAATGAACTGCGCAATATAATCTAAATATAATTCAAATGTAATCTAAATATAATCAGTGTTATATAACACCATACAGGAGGCTCTCACAACATGCAGGCTCCTTACGCTACCCTTCACTGGTGCCATTCTCTTCCGTAACAGTACTAAAGACGACCCTCCACTCCATTTTCTAAGATTCCAAGGCTGTTTAATTTCCTTCTATTCCATTCTTGATGAGACCAAAGATAACCTGCTTCCTTTCTTCCAGACTTAATGACAACCTGCTTGTTGGTAAGATGCGATAATACCTCTTGTTTTCGCTCTGTAAATAGATCTGAATATGAAAGCACAAGACTTTGGAAATAATTTCGTCCCCTTAATTATAAAACCCAGACACGGCCCCGCTTACCTGTGCACAAGACAGGCCTATGGCACTATAAGAATGACATCATAATTCCAATTCCTTTTTATGTGGAATGTAAGAATGGCTTCCATCAACTCTAGCATAAAACTTTAAAAATGGCCTGTGTAATATAATCTGAATATAATTCAAATGTAATCTAATCAGTGTTATATAATTTAAATATAATTCAAATGTAATCTAAATATAATCAGTGTTATATAATTTCAAAGTCGTTCTCATCACCTTAAATAATAAAAATCTTGATGTTTACTTCTACTTTCAATACAGAACCAGCCAATGGCGAAACTTTCAGTACTGGAGCAAGGGAGGCCAACTCGTACCTTGCCTGGAACACAGGAGGTCACAGCACCCCGCCCTGCAGACCCTTCCCGCCAGCCTGGCTTCAACCCCCTCCATCAAGATTACCTTGACGGCCGGAAAGATTTATTGACCAGCAGCTGAGAGTGATCTTCCCAGTTTCTATTCTTAACGGTTCTACTGAGAAGTTCTGGTTTTCTTTTTCTTATTAATCTTTTCTGGTCTGTCGACACGAATCAGTTCGAGTCGCCTTCCCTTCTTCCAGACTTTGTATACTGATACAGAATTTTTTTTTTCTTAATTATGAGAGAAATTCTATACGCCTTGATGGGATGTTCGGCTCCCCTACCCCGTACGGGTGGGTCAGTTGAGATGAGGTGTATTCAAAGCTCCCGAAGACGATTTCTGGTAATGGAGGGTTTCGGAGGGGAGAGAAAAAAAAAAGTTCAATTTTGAACAAAGAATCATATTAAAAGAAAATCAGTCCAGTCCATTACTGTAACACACGATCCGCATTTGTCCCAGGTCACGTTTTCTTTCGTCTCGGAGAGGAATGTCGTATTTCTGGCTGATTGAATGGGTGGGGTGGGGTGGCGCAGGAGCCCCCCCTCCCCCCCTAGGCTTTCGGCAGGAGTTCATCTGCTTTAAGATGTAAAGATCTTAAACAGAATAAATGAAATACAGTACCCTTCATGGTGCATTCTTCACATACTAAAGAGACTCACTCATTTCTAAGATTCAAGTTTAATTTCCTTTATCCATTATTGATAGACAAAATAACTGACTCCTTACTCAACTAATACAACTCTTTTTAAGATGATAATACCTTTTATCTAAATAAATGAATATAAACACAAAATTTGAAATAATTTCGTCCCTTAATAATAAAATAACTAATAATGCCACTAATAATAAAAAGCTATAATAATAAAATAAATCATAATATAATTACATTAATATAATAATGTTTAAATGTTACATAATCAATAAAATTTAAAAAAGCTGTAATAATAAAAATAATAAATAAATTAAATTAAATATAATACATTATATAAATTATAAAATCTTCTAACTAAATAACAATAAATCTTGATGTTTACTTTACTTCAATATAAACAACAATCAAATTTACATATGACATAGAGACTAACTAACTTGCTAAAAATAAAAGGTCACAGACCCCCATGAAATACCTATCAAACCAATAAATACATGAATACTAATATAATAACAAACATAATAACATAAAATACATAATAATAAATTATCATATAGAAATATAATAATATAAATAAAATAAATAATATAATTAATGTATTTATTGAATATTTACCATATATTTTAAAGTATACTATGAATATACTGATTATTATTATATTAACTATTATTGGATATTCGAACGATATGTTAGTAATATACCACTTTCCAGTTGTGATGGATACAGAATTTTTGCTTAATAGAGAGAAATTCTAAGCCATTGATGGATGTTGGCTTACCTAGGTTAGTAAGTGGAGATTAGAAGTCACGAAGAAGACATTCTGTATGCGGGTTGGGTGTAGAGAACAAAAAGATTTGGAGCAAAGGGATTTAGAAGAAATCTCCGTCCTTATTTTTCTGTTTATAATTCACGATGTCAGGCAAGTTTTTTTGTCCGAGGGAAGGTATTTCCTAAGGGCCGTGTGTGTTGGCAGAGCCCCCCCAAATGCGGAAAGGCGATTTGTTAAAGAAGAAAATCTTAAAGAATAATAAATATCATAAAGAAGAAATAAAATAATAGCAATAACTAATAATAATAATAATAATAAAATAAAATAATAATAATAATAATAAACAATAATAATAATAACAATAATAATAATAATTTCTATAATGTAATAATAATAATAATAATAATAATAATAATAATAATAATAATAATAATAATAATAAATAATAATAATAATAATACACCAGTGTGAAGGATGAGCCAGAAGAATGAGAGATGAAGCAGTGTGGAGGTGAGTGTAACATGTTGGTCGGGGGCGGCAGGAGTATCTTCACTGGGGAAGGTATGGGAGGTGTCCCAGCAGACACTGGCTGGAGTTGGGAGAGACGGACAGCATTACCCATGTGGATAGACACGGTATGAGCACGTGGCGCGAAGAAAAAAAGAGGTTAAGATTCCCAGGCATTTCAATATCCGAACAGACCATGTGGTCGAGCTCACGCAGCCAGGACGGATATACACTGAGGGAGGTGTTAAACTGACGAGTCTCGGTGGAGGCGTCAGAGGCAGTGGTCGACGACACACCCGACCCAAACACACGAATGAAACCATCATAGTACCCCAGGGTGTGACCAGGAAGCTTGCTGAGGCCGGGGGGTGGGAAGCTCTGCTCCTCCCACAGCAGGTGTTGTAGGGAACACCTTCGTCAGCTGGGTCTTGGCCCCAGCCCAACACTGCTCACGTGTGCTCCACACTGCCACCACTGCCATGTGTCTTGCCTGATGCAGTCCGACGGAAAGGACAATACGACACCTTACCATAATAACAATAATAACAATAATAATAATAATAATAATAATAATGATAATAATAATAATAATAATAATAATAATAATAATAATAATAATAATAATAATAATATCAACTTACACAAGGATAATTACAATGACGTCAACACTGGCTGGAGTGGTTCACTTCATGGGTCACGTCGCCACTCCTGGGTGCAATTTTCAGCCATCATAATACCAGGAGTCAGCGAAGGTTACGTCACCCTCCTGCACCTTACTTCTAGTGCTTCCTCCCTCCTGCAACTACACTCCCACCCTCTCCACACGTCTCTCTCTCTTCTCTCCGGTCCTATTAACCCCGTCTCCCACCCCACCCCATCCCCACCCTGGTTAGTTTAGCCTCCCCTGCTGTCCTCCCTCCCCTCATCCTTCCTCTCCGCTTCATCCCTGTGGCTCCGGTGCACGTTGGTCCCTCCCTGGTCATCCTGCCTCTGGATAAATCATCCCGTCCGTCTCTCGGCTTCACTGCCTGGACCTGCACACCACACACCGCTCTGGCCACACCTCACCTTCAATCCTGGGCCGGAGAGGCAACGCTCGCCTCCAGACGACCTATCAGGCCACAGCACAACGCGGGAGGAAAACGTCTCCCACAGGTACAACTTGGATATCGGTATGAACAGGAAGCAAAAGTCAGTTAATCGATCGCCTTGCCCCACCCCAAGGGAGACCCGCGCCCAACCAAACCATCCACACAAGTCATTCTCCTACACGACCGCAGACGGGGGGAACCACAGGCCACGACGCACCGAGATAGCTACTGCTATTACTTCTATCACAACCAACCACTACCACACTTGGCCTACTGCAGCTACTACCACCACAATGACCCGACCCGCGTCTCACACTGCCACACGACGCACCACTGTCAGGCGGGCCCAGTGCCAGACGTGGGGGGAAGGGGGGGAGGGAGGGTTCCAAACATACAGCTGTGTTTTGGTGTCCTTGTTTGTATGCGCAACACAGGCCTGAGCGCCGTGTGTGTTTGTTAACCTCTGTTTTCGTATTCAGTGCTCAACACTTGCCTCCTGTAAGTGCATTACGCTCGACTATTGTGTTAAGCCATCTTCAGCATCGGGTCTTCTCTATGTTGGTCTTTGTTTGGTTTGGTCGACGCTGCCCTAAACCCGAGCACACAATACTTAAAATCAGTCTTATGAGGAGACTGAAACTCCTCCTTGCTGACTCAATCCTGTCTCTCAAGAACTGTTACACCATACATGCCGTAATGCCACAAGTGAATCTAAGTGTATCTAAATAACAGCCAAACACATGACAATGTTTAAAGAACATAATAATGAGATTAGGAAGCACCAGAATTTTCCCGCCTTCCTGGTAGAAAACTCCTTTGACATCATCAAACCTACTTATCCACCCGAGAAACTAATTGCTCACAATCTTCACCTTCAACACTCGGCCAAAACCAGCGCTCACGAACATACACAGAAACTCCACCCTGAAAATAGCACAGGCTATCCCAGCGCATCTCTGCTGGTGGCTCACTCAACTCTGCCAATGGAGGTCTGGAAATGCTGCCACTGTGATCCAGCGCAATGGTAACAGATGAGAGAAACCTGCTAGACTAAACAACTGGGTATCTACCCTACCACATGAACGGCCCGCCGTACTCATCCCTCTCGAGCTTGTAAAACCACCAACGTAGACAGTATGATTACGTCTGGTCTTCATGATCACTACTTGCTATAAACACACTGAGATCTGAATGCATCATCAGCTGGTCTTCGAAGCCAGGGACAGATATTCAAACGATCTTGGTTAAGGAGTTAATATCAAATTGTTATGGATTCTCTATCATAAGCTCTTGGTAAAGTTGTTGTTGAAAACAACATCAGGTTATCGTTCACATGTATCTAAACTGTAATTTGCAAGGAACTAACAGACTTGTTTGAAGCAAGTGGACTAGTACAGACAGACAAAAGTAGATGCATTTTCTATTACTGTAAAATGTGTAAAGTAAAACATGTTTATAGAGAAAGTAATAAGATTAGTAAATCACAAGATGTTGTTAATGCTAGACTTTGCCCCCTTTGGCCTACCTGGAGATGTTAATCACGTGAATTATATAAAGTTTGTGGCCAGAGATATAGACAAAAACTAGAACACTATGTCTTAGACTATGAAAAAAATAGAGCCTTTTAGGGATAGATCTAAACCAACCCTGCAAGAAATGCCACAACACCTTATTGTTAATAACATGATCCCTGAGATTTAAAGATTGTATCCACCTTTTGTATGTAAATATTAAATTCACTATACAAGAGACCGTTAGCTTATGTAAGGAACCAACTTTGTAACAATTTATTTAATGAGTATCTGGCCACTGGGGTCTGACTAAGACCCTTTGTGGACTCTGTACTCCTTTTGCGCCACCGTTCACAGGACGAGGCACGGGGTGCACAATGAACCAGCCGCCGACCGTGGCACAAATCAACGCACTCTACGTACGTTTGCTCCACGCCGCCCTGCCCTACTAACACCCCAACTACAGTGTTTATTTCGTGGTGGCTGCGCGTGCCGCCCTTGGCTGCTGTTGCAGTGGCCCACATACCCTTGCCTGCTCATTGCTTTCCCTCTTTGTGTTGTCCTCAGCATCCAGGCCTTGATTCCTGGAAGTCTGTTGCCCTTTGATGATATGGTTCAGGGAGCCTGGCCTTGGCTGACTGTACGCCCCAGCCTTGCGTACGGGCTTGTGGGCGTCTCCCAAGGACGGACGGGAACTGTGCTACGTACCCTCCCATATACTGTGTTCACCCTGGACCTTCTTCTACGCGCTCTGTGGCCTCTTTCGCGCCACCGCCCGCAGGATGGGTAAGTAAGAGGAGCTGGGTAAATCATCCGCCCGAGAATCAACCCTCAGTCAACTGTGCCAGTCACACAGGCGTGTCAACTGCTGCTATTAATCTCTTCGCATAATAATTACACACACACACACACACACACACACACACACACAGGTTGGAGGCACCACCGGACGAGGGAGGAGGTACCGCCACCACCCGCCTGGGTATCGGGTGGGGCTGATGACGGCGGCGGCGCAGTGATCCAACACTGTGGTAGCTGTCATGTCTCTCCTCGTGATGTAGACGTGGGTTGCTGGCGCTCAGTCCACACACACACACACACACACCGTCCGTCTCCATCTTATATATATATATAACACCTGACAACACAGAACTCACTCCATTTGTGACTTTTTGACAAAATTTCGTCAAAGTTCAAAGTATGAGCATAATACGCTGTAATAAAACACACACACACACACACACACACACACAAATACATATATATATATATATATATATATATATATATATATATATATATATATATATATATATATATATATATATATATATATCTGCGTGCGAAGAGAAATCGAAAGGTGGGCAGGGGGCGCTTCTAAAAATAGTCAGAATCAAAGTAAAATCAACGTGATCTAATCTTCTCGAATGATCTGCGTCAATCGATGGTCCAATTTCCTCACCGGTAATCCTCATTCCAATTTCTGTTGCAGCCATCACGGCGGTGACCTCCACCACCAACCAACCCCCCGTGACCTGCCTGCCACCCGACGTGACCTCCCTCACCCAGATAACGAACGCAGCAGCTGCCCTCCAACAACGTGACCCTAACAACCAATGGACTTTGGAAGACATTGACCCCCTTGGCTTAGGCCACGAAAGGGGCTTACCACCACCACCACCACCACCACCACCCCACTGGTGCAGACCATCGTCCTGCAGTGTGGACCATCGTCCTGCAGTGTGGACCATCGTCCTGCAGTGTGGACCATCGTCCTGCAGTGTGGACCATCGTCCTGCAGCGCAGACCATCGTCCTGCAGCGCAGACCATCGTCCTGCAGTGCAGATCATCGTCCTGCAGTGTGGACCATCGTCCTGCAGTGTGGACCATCGTCCTGCAGTGTGGACCATCGTCCTGCAGTGTGGACCATCGTCCTGCAGCGCAGACCATCGTCCTGCACTGTGGACCATCGTCCTGCAGTGTGGATCATCGTCCTGCAGTGCGGACCATCGTCCTGCAGTGCAGACCATCGTCCTGCAGTGTGGATCATCGTCCTGCAGTGTGGACCATCGTCCTGCAGTGTGGATCATCGTCCTGCAGTGTGGATCATCGTCCTGCAGTGCAGACCATCGTCCTGCAGTGTGGATCATCGTCCTGCAGTGTGGACCATCGTCCTGCAGTGTGGACCATCGTCCTGCAGTGTGGATCATCGTCCTGCAGTGCAGACCATCGTCCTGCAGTGTGGACCATCGTCCTGCAGTGTGGATCATCGTCCTGCAGTGCAGACCATCGTTCTGCGGTGCAGACCATCGTCCTGCAGTGTGAACCATCGTCCTGCGGTGTGGACCATCGTCCTGCAGTGTGGATCATCGTCCTGCAGTGTGGACCATCGTCCTGCAGCGTGGACCATCGTCCTGCAGTGCAGACTATCGTCCTGCAGTGTGGATCATCGTCCTGCAGTGTGGACCATCGTCCTGCAGTGTGGACCATCGTCCTGCAGTGTGGATCATCGTCCTGCAGTGCAGACCATCGTCCTGCAGTGTGGACCATCGTCCTGCAGTGTGGATCATCGTCCTGCAGTGCAGACCATCGTCCTGCAGTGCAGACCATCGTCCTGCAGTGTGGACCATCGTCCTGCAGTGTGGATCATCGTCCTGCAGTGTGGATCATCGTCCTGCAGTGGACCATCGTCCTGCAGTGTGTACCATCGTCCTGCAGTGTGGATCATCGTCCTGCAGTGCAGACCATCGTCCTGCAGTGCAGACCATCGTTCTGCAGTGCAGACCATCGTTCTGCAGTGTGAACCATCGTCCTGCGGTGTGAACCATCGTCCTGCAGTGTGGACCATCGTCCTGCAGTGCAGACTATCGTCCTGCAGTGTGGATCATCGTCCTGCAGTGCAGACCATCGTCCTGCAGTGCAGACCATCGTCCTGCGGTGTGGATCATCGTCCTGCAGTGCAGACCATCGTCCTGCAGTGTGGATCATCGTCCTGCAGTGCAGACCATCGTCCTGCAGTGCAGACTATCGTCCTGCGGTGTGGATCATCGTCCTGCAGTGTGGACCATCGTCCTGCAGCGTGGAACATCGTCCTGCAGTGCAGACTATCGTCCTGCAGTGTGGATCATCGTCCTGCAGTGAAGACCATCGTCCTGCAGCGCAGACCATCGTTCTGCAGTGCAGACCATCGTCCTGCAGTGTGAACCATCGTCCTGCGGTGTGGACCATCGTCCTGCAGTGTGGACCATCGTCCTGCAGCGTGGACCATCGTCCTGCAGTGTGGATCATCGTCCTGCAGTGCAGACCATCGTCCTGCAGTGCAGACCATCGTCCTGCAGTGCAGACCATCATCCTGCAATGTGCATCATCGTCCTGCAGTGCAGACCATCGTCCTGCAGTGTGGACCATCGTCCTGCAGCGTGGACCATCGTCCTGCAGTGAGCATCATCGTCCTGCAATGTGGACCATCGTCCTGCAGTGCAGACCATCATCCTGCAGTGTGCATCATCGTCCTGCAGTGTCTACCATCGTCCTGCAGTGTAGACCATCGTGCCACAGTGTGTGGACCTATGGTTGGTGTCGGCGCTGGCAAGGAGCACCAAGAGGTCAAGACAGACACTATACTGCTCCTCCGTCAGCGCCTCCCTCGTTACACGTGACGTTCAACTCACATTTACCTCAAGTACTGTTTCCTTGGTTTGTCCTTCCCCAAGCTCGCCGTTCGCTTCGTCTGTTTTCCTTTCTTAAATGCCCTTCACCTTTCATTTCCCCAGCCCGAGGCGCCCTCCCTTCACCTACCCCTCTCCGTCCTGACGTTCTCCCCATCATCACCACAAGTCCTCATCAGTCGACCTCGTCCTCAGGTGCCCTTGCCAGTCAAAGGTCCCCACACTCACTCCTGCTTCACCATTAAAACTCCGACAAATCGCCTCCTCTGCCACCCTTTCCCTTCCATATCACACGTCATTTCCACAATCTTTCTAAACCCTTTAATTTATCCCCTTCCTTCATCCAACCAAAGGGCAGGGGAGCCCCCCCCCCCCCAACATAATTAGCGAGCAGTGTGATTGATCAACAGCGGAAGGAAGTCTGGATTTGGTATTAAACTTTTATATATTATTTTTGGATCTCTGGTAACCTCTCTTACACCCTCCAGAGGTGTAAGGTTCTCCTTCGATAATCAAGGACAACAAAACTCGCCATGATTCAGCAAGTAGCTCTGTTCAGTTTTAGGCAACCTGTAAGCTTGGTCCGGGACTCAGGTTTGAAAACTCAGCGGCTTTGCTGTCTCAAGGATCATATAAACTCCCTCTTTGGTTCCAGGTCCAGCCTTCTGAAATTTTGCGAGGGAGTTCTGCCACCTTCCACGACATTCTAAGCTTCCTTCAACACTCCCAGAAACCTTAAAGAACATTTAATGACTACAATAACTCAAGCATTTTCTATGATTTTGCTAGGACACCCTCGAGTGCTCTTGGAACTCCGTAAGGTAGACCGTAATTCTTCAGCACACCAAGAAACTTCCTCTACTTCATCCCAAGATCCTCTGGTACATTCAACCACCTCCTGACCCACTCCTTATCTGACACTATGGTTCTTCAGACTACCCATCGCCACAGTGTGGCCGCTGGAGGTACCTAACGTTACTGCTCATCCTTAAGCCTGCCCAAAAGGAAATGTTGGAAGTAGAGAGAAAGCGTTACAAGCCGCCAGCAGTTGGAGCCCTGCCTTACCAACAACACACGGGGGAGGACCGACCCGCCAGCCGACACCGACGCTCCTCACGTTTCTATCGTCTGCCATCGTTCCTCCGAGTCCGTCCTGGGTAAGAGCCTACACTCTCCGCTGGCCACGGTGCCCTCAACCATTCCCCTAGCCTCCCTCACAATCCCACACGGACTCATATCCCTCATCGTTTCTTCGAGTCTTCGCTAAAGTAAGCCACAACATCAACAGCGCCCAGGGTTCACAACATGAGACAGCCATGGCACCATCAACCACCAGGGAGTCATTCTGGTTAGGCCACAGGGGCGTCCCAGGTCCCGGGTCACACACCTTCAGGCAACACTGCTTTTTCTTTCGTCTTCGTCTTCATCTTTCTATAATGAAATATCTACCAATGGTTAACTCATTTTAGGGAGAGATCTTAATTTTTATTTTAAGTGGTCTTAGACGTTTCGTAACCTGCTGTAATGTAACCTGACATATAGGTTAGGTGAGGTTAACTCAGGTCAAGAAGCGTGCAGTGGGTGCATCATGCAGTGCCAAACATTGGAAACAAATACACGCCTCCCGCTGGTAAGTCTTACACCGCACTTGACAGTGGACAACACATAGCAGACCATCCGGGGAGGATTGGGAAAAATGTGCAGGAGCCTCTGCCAATTTCCACGCCACCTGGCAGATGCGCGCTGTCTTAAGTGAGTATGTGGCACATAGTGCAACGGCTCCTGCCAGCGATAGCTGACGTGTCTGCACACACACACACACACACACACACACACACACACACACACACACACAGACTGCTCGCTCCATCTTTCAGAAACTGCAGGCAGCTCCACCCACGGCTGGAACAATCTTGACCTTATTCTGGCATGTATGGCTGGCTTATATACACCACGAAGCACTCAGCCATCGGCCGTAGCCATGTTATGGCTACCCACACCCACCGAACGTTCACCTGTGGCCCAAAGTCCAGACATACTGACCAGTCACCGGGTCCGCAAGACGTCACACACGAGAGCAGGTTCCCCCCCTCCCTCGACATCCCCTGAACTGACGTGTTATACGTAGACGGTCAGTGGGAAGAACAAGTCAGCCCATCAACGACGCCTGGTATAGGTTGTCGTCCCCAGAGAGAGAGAGAGAGAGAGAGAGAGAGAGAGAGAGAGAGAGAGAGAGAGAGAGAGAGAGGACTCCACCCAGCTGACGTCTTCTGGATCTGGGTCACACTCCGCATTCAGAGGGTAATTACCACACTTTCTACCACAACAACATTAACCTCTACCACAACAACACTGACCTCTACAAGATAGCAGATAAACCAAGAAATACTCGTAACATACCCAGCCACAACACCTGACCCACTCCGACATCAGCCTGTGGTGTGTGTATGTGTGTGTGTGTGTGTGTGTGTGTGTGTGTGTGTGTGTGTGTGTGTGTGGGAGGGTGGGTGGGTGGGGCTGGGGACTGAAAGAGTGAAGCTTTGGGAACAAGAAGACTTCCTCCTTTCCCTTGAGTCAATCACCTCTCCACTACGGAAACAACTCAAGACATTTACCTGGACATCAGCTGCCAAACACTCCCCCACCACGACACCATCTGTCTCCGATCTGGTCAACTTTAACCAAGTCATCAACAAAGCCACCAATCTGTGTGTGTGCGTGTGTGTACAGCGATCACATTCCACAACTTACCTACTTTCTCAGTGAGCGTGGTCAGGCTGGGCGATGCCATCTATCTCTCACTCTCTTCCAGCTCCTCATCTGGCGCTTCCTCTTATAAACAATGGAGGCCCCATGCATGGTGGGAGTACGCTGACGACTCTTATCATTCTTGTCAATGATGATCAAAGCTCTCTCGACGGCAGGGTCCACCGGAATAGCCTCCAGAGCTGGACCACCGCCAACCACGTCACCATCAACCAAACCAGAAACCACGGCCGTGCACGTCAGCCTCGCCTCCAGCTATACCACACCTACCTACCCAACCGCCTACTGTCTCACCACGCCCCATCCCTCTCCAGGGTGTCCTACTGTCTCACCACGGCCCCATCCCTCTCCAGGGTGTCCTACTGTCTCACCACGCCCCATCCCTCTCCAGGGTGTCCTACTGTCTCGCTAGGCCCCATCCCTCTCCAGGGTGTCCTACTGTCTCACCAGGCCCCATCCCTCTCCAGGGTGTCCTACTGTCTCGCTAGGCCCCATCCCTCTCTAGGGTGTCCTACTGTCTCGCTAGGCCCCATCCCTCTCCAGGGTGTCCTACTGTTTCACCAGGCCCCATCCCTCTCCAAGCTGTTCAGTCCACTAAGCTTCAAACCCTGTGTCCCACTCCCTACTGTCTCACTAGGCCCCATCCCTCAACAGACAGTTTAGTCCACCATCCATCTCGGTGTCACTATGGACGGTAAACTAAGCTAGAAGGAACAAGTCAGCACCATCCAGGTACCGTCTCTACATTCTCCGTCATCTCAAGACACGTGGGCTCCCGCCGCCTGAATTTAAGAACAATTAGACAACTTCTTCCACTCTTCCCAGACTCACCAGTGCAATATCTACCTGGTCTTCGCCCTTGTCCGCTACATAGCGAAGGATGCAGGAAATGTTATGCGAGATCACTCTCGCTCGGGTCTCTCCTATTACCTGGCGGGAAATGCTCAACACACCTCGCCATCGTCACGTCCTGCCTCCTTAGATCCTTTGTCCCCGAGTTACAGTTCGGCGACATGTCCGCATCTAGTCCATCTGGGCTCGTACGGACCGTTATAAACAAACAGCCACACCTCAAACATTGTGATCATCATCAATCATTCAGTAAACAGCCATCCTCATGCTTGTGTACACGTCTCTCTATACATTTGCAGTCTTGGGCAGCAGTTAATTCAATACGATGTCGATTGTAATTATTCTAATTACAACTACTAATACTGCTAATAATAATAATATTATTACTATTATTATCATTATTATTATCATTATTAATCATCATCATGGTTACTATCATCATTACCATCATAACAATCATTACCATGACACAAGATCATATGCATAAACATACAAGGACAGCAGACACAGAAAGAAAATATCTTTGAGCTCTTCGACGAGAGTTTGCCAAATGGTAGGTCTATCGCGCAGCGCAGGACATTACAGAGTTATGAAGAACGAGTCACGGGAGTTTATAGCGTTGTCAAGATCTTGTATGAGGGAGAGATCGTACGTTTGTGGACTGAAAGCCAGCATCCCACGTGTGGGTGAGGCAGAACAGACAGGACAGATTGGTGGGCCAAAGGAGCACTGATAATAAATACCTCTCTGGTCGGTGAGTGCCCTACACACACACACACACACACACACACACACAGAGAGAGAGAGAGAGAGAGAGAGAGAGAGAGAGAGAGAGAGAGAGAGAGAGAGAGAGAGAGAGAGAGAGAGAGAGTGCGTGTAACCTACCAAGGTTCAAGTCCCCCTCGGCGTGTGCACACCGGCAGTACACAGAACATAAACTCAGTCCAGTGTGGCACCCCCGTCCTCCGTCACGCACCCTTGACCCTCACACAACCCGACCTTCTATTAATACGACCACCTCAGGTGCTCACAGCTGTAGCAGGGGCCGCTTAATGCAGCCTTGAGGGAGAATATTCCTGTGTACTCGCGCCATCAATACGTTTCAACTTCGTTACGGTGAAACACGTCACTGCATCATAAGAACGCCACATGTATATGCCTGGGGGTAACTCGACCATTTCACCACATTCTCCATTTACCAAGGCTACATTCTCCAACGCGTGGTGGTGTAGCTAGAGGCGGAACCTTGGCTAAATCTTGAGGTATGTGCCCGAGTAACAAGTACGAGATTGTTGCAGAGGTATTCTGTTGGCTTTAGGGGGAGAGCGGCAGACGCTGGCACGGGTCGGCCGGCCGGCCGGGCTGTGTGTGTTTGTGTGCACTGCGTCACACGCCAGGGTGGAGGCCTCCTCTAGTCTCGGGTCTATCCCTGTCTTCGTTCTTCCTCGTCACCTTCATGGTATCGCTGGTGAAGGCGGACTGCGGTCACAACGAACACTCACACCTCCACTGTCGTTTTTCCTACCGCCGTTGAGGCGACTTCAGTATGTCCTCTGATAGTGTTGAGTGAATCACACACCACAACTGCGTTCTGAAACTTTCAATGACTCGAATGTGATCTCTGCGAGTCTTGCACGGTGGCACCAGTGCCGGAAGTGTTGGTCCGGTGCGGTGCCGCGACCCCTCACGCTGACCACCATCACTACCACCATCACACCTCAACATCGGTGTATACATCAGGACGTCGACACCTGAGGTCACCAAGCCTAGGGATCAGCACACTGCAGACTTACTGCTGGGTGTCACTCTGCCGCTAGAAGACGACAGCAGCGCAGCTCACGCGACCCGTCACGCACCAAGGGATGTCATGACCTCCTGACTTTGGCACTGCGTCAGGAAGGTCATGCAGCTTGTGTCTGGACGCGTCTTCCCAAAGGATGACATAAACCAGCAATATCTTCACGCTCGAGGTGTGTGGCTCAGCCGTGCCAATAGATGGGAGAGTGTGCAACGGTCACACCAGCTGTCAGTAACACACTAAAATGACAGCACCGTCACCATGATATTAGGTTAACCCCAGTGGACGACTAAGACCCACAAACAAGATACTAAATCCAGTCCTATGATCCTCAACATGAAGAGGAATGTGTTGGAGTGTGTGACGGCTCAATATCACGACTCAGACTCTTGATCGAAAAGCGAAGTCCCAATCAGGTAGTGTCGTGTACCCTGCCACACGCCCCGAAAAACGACGCTGGTTCAGGTCCTGAAGTATGATGACGTTACGACCCTTGGGCATAACCGCACGACCACTGAGCATGACGCCCTGGACATTTAAGGCCAGGCCATCATGCATACCTATGGGTCGCACCGTCGCGCTCAAGAGTCGTACAGTTGTACTCTAGGAACGCACCGTCGCGCTCAAAAAGTCGTACACTTGTGCTCTAGGGACGCATCGTCGTGCTCAAGAGTCGTACAGTCCTGCTCTTGGGATGCATCGTCGCGCTCAAGAGTCGTATAGTCCTGCTCTTGGGTTGCACCGTCGTGCTCAAGGGTCGTACCGTCGCGCTCAAGGGACGCACCGTCGCGCTCAAGAGTCGTAACGTCGTACAGTCGTTTCAGTAACTGTCAAGCCGTCCAGGCCAAAGATCCGCCACCATGGGCGTGGACTTGAAGGGAAAACCTGTGCTTACTGAATGACAGCATCGACCTCAGGCAAGGGGGAGTGACAGGTTACCTTACAAGACGAACTGGTGTAGTGATCATTCGTCGTGTACCATTCTGAGCCACTCACACTACGTCAACAAGACGAACTGGTGTAGTGATCATTCGTCGTGTACCATTCTGAGCCACTCACACTACGTCAACAAGACGAACTGGTGTAGTGATCATTCGTCATGTATCATTCTGAGCCACTCACACTACGTCAACAAGACGAACTGGTGTAGTGATCATTCGTCATGTACCATTCTGAGCCACTCACACTACGTCAACAAGACGAACTGGTGTAGTGATCATTCGTCATGTATCATTCTGAGCCACTCACACTACGTCAACAAGACGAACTGGTGTAGTGATCATTCGTCATGTATCATTCTGAGCCACTCACACTACGGCAACAAGCACACCGGGAGTAATATGATGCGTGTGTATGTGTGGCAACCAACACGTCGTCCCTTACAACATAAAGAAGATCCGTGACATTCTCTATCGAACAGAGAATTAATAAAGTCTGAAAAGGGAAGGAAAAAGTAATACGTTCAATACCACGATCAAGAACAATGGAAACAAGAAAAAATAATATATGTAATGATGACGATCAGATAACTGAATCTCAGGAGAATGTAATAAAAGCAGGAAGCACAATCCCAAAAGAAATATTCTCTTTTGTGAACGAAACAAAAGAATGAAACATCCAAGACTGGAGGACGAGCACGAGGCGACCCTCCCACGAGAAGGCCAAGTGATCAGTGTGATTCAATACACAACAAAAATAAATGAATAAATAAAGGAAAGCTTACGATAAAGCACATTAATCAGAATAACGTGAATATTACTCCAGGTGTTGAAAGTAGAGAAGATGCCATCATTAAAACAACAGACCAACTTTAAGAGAAAACTCAACACAAGAGCCATAGAGAATTCGTTTCTTTTCCCCCCACTAAATAAAAATACAAAAGACAATAGCATTAGGTAGGTAGGTAGGTAGGTAGGTAGGTAGGGTCACTGTGGACTACCCCAGCAGCGTGTAAGACCCCCAGATCGAGTAAGGGAGGCATCACTCACCCAGGGAGGAGAGTAATGCCCCCGACTGATTCCGTCACCGATATCGTTAAGACCCGTGTTCAACATACGACCCCCAGCCAACAGCCACTTCCTCACCTCATAACGTGGGGTGATGGAGTACCCACCTGATGGGACATTCACCCCCTCCCACCCACCCCTACAACCAGTGACCCTCCCCCACCACACACACACACACACACACACACACACACTCACAACTCTTTCGCTTGGACTATAAATAAGTTCTATATTTAGCGTGACGACATTATGAAGAGCCCGTGCATGCGGGGGTGATAAATATAGACGATGGAAGAAGGAAGGTTACTAACATAAGAATAACAAAATCCTGATAAATATAGACTCAAAGGGTAGGTATGAGATCAACGGACAAGAGATATACACACTTCCAGGTCACAGGAAACTCCGAGAGGATAATAATCTACAAAGTCACACAAGCAAAAAATGATCACAGGAAATTATGCGTCCGGATGAGACCACCACTGTGAAACAGAGAGGCCCACGTACAGAGGCAGAGAGCAACGAGTGGCCCACGTACAGTGGTAGAGAGCAACGAGAGGCCCACGTACAGAGGTAGCGAGCAACGAGAGGCCCACGTACAGAGTTAGAGAGCAACGAGAGGCCCACGTACAGAGTTAAAGAGCAACGAGAGGCCCACGTACAGAGGTAGAGAACAACGAGAGGCCCACGTACAGAGGTAGAGAGCAACGAGAGGCCCACGTACAGAGGTAGAGAGCAACGAGAGGCCCACGTACAGAGGTAGAGAGCAACGAGAGGCCCACGTACAGAGGTAGAGAGCAACGAAAGGCCCACGTACAGAGGTAGAGAGCAACGAAAGGCCCACGTACAGAGGTAGAGAGCAACGAGATGTCCACGTACAGAGGTAGAGAGCAACGAAAGGCCCACGTACAGAGGTAGAGAGCAACGAGAGACCCACGTACAGAGGTAGAGAGCAACGAGAGGCCCACGTACAGTGGTAGAGAGCAACGAGAGGCCCACGTACAGAGGTAGAGAGTAATAAGATGCAACAGTAAGGTTTAGCCACGGCCCGACACCACGGACGCTCGGCCAATAGCCAAAGCGTCAACATTAGCTTCAGAGTTAAGAGTGATCCACACCGCCTGAATTAATAATTGGTCTGTACCAGCATCAGGACTAATCCATCTGCCAAGATTAATGAAAAAACACCTCCGCCCACTGGATCATAATGCGACCCCACTTGTATATCATAATCCCTTACAACCTTACCTTCTCAACAATTTTAAAAACTGGTCACAGTAAGGAAATGGTAGGGGTCAGTGACCCTGGCCTGTACCGAGATAAAAATATAATTCTCCTAAAACTTCACAACAATTCGAAGGTGAAGAATACAATCTGAACAGGAGAATCATATGTTTACAAACGACAGAGAAACACAACGCTAACACCATAACTTGAGTGCAAACATTTTTGTGGTCATATCAAATCTGGTCCGATCCAGACAACTGGGTTACGAAGCAGACTAAACACAAGAGCAACACACACACACACGTCCTACCACGTTACCAGGGGAAGGTTCAAGTTGTTAACTGCGTGAAGACTCGCTACTAAAGCCTTCTCTCCCTAACCATCCCCCTCCCTCCGTCGCTGACACGGTATATTGTAGTACAGTCGGGGTGGTGAGGTGGTTGGCTGGGGGAGTGGGAGGCGGAGAGCCAGGCACACCACCTCATGTTTCTTTACATAGGGGATCTTGAGTTTCCTGCCTCCCTCCCTCCTAGTGAGGAAGGGCCTCAGGTACGGGTTCCTCAGCTAACTTGGCCGCTCACCACAAGGGGTATATCATACTGAAGTACTCATCCATCAGGATAATACTGAAGTACTCATCCATCAGGAGAGTATTCCAGCACTCCTATCATCGTACACAGGAATGTTACACTATTCCCTGCACGTTTAACTGGTGGCATTTCCTGGAATTCACAATACTACACATGGAGACGTAAGGCGTGGAGTCAGTGAATAGCCTCCTCTCTAGTACAATATCAACTAGATTTGAAAACCAAACCCAACGTCTATTTACAAAATACGCCCAGTGAATTTACAGCAAACAAACCACATCTATTTACAAAACATGTCCAGTGAACTTACAGCAAACGAACCATGTCTATCTACAAAACATGTCCAGTGAATTTATAGCAAACAAACCATGTCTATTTACAAAATGCGTCCAGTGAATCCACAGCAAACTGGTTTACTTTCATTCTTTATATCCTCAAAAACCTTAGAGTAAACAGTGTGAGTGTGCTATCTCAGGAGGCGAGTGTTGTAGCTGGAAGGTGACGACGTCACCAGCGGAGAGGGGGGCCTGACGCCTGGCTCCTCCACCCTCCCTGCTTCTCTAGCCCCGCCAACACCTCGGAAATAAACATCTTCCTAACAATATCTTTTACTTAAACGGCTTTCCTGTACTTCAGTTATACCGTTAAGTACATCGTAAATAAAGCTTTTTCTCTGATCAAAACATAAAATCCAGTGAGCGCAGCTGGTTGTGATCGGCGGGGCGTGTCCCGGGCTGGAGTGGAGCCATCCTATGCAATTATTCTCGTGTGTGATCAATCGTGGATAGTCCTCCTAACTTACAGTCAAATGTATGAAAATATTCCCATTTCTCCGGTCAATACGTAGTGTCCTACGTACAAAGTAGAGATCATGCAGTTGAGGGCTACGTATACCCAGTCTTACAATCATGCAGTACACCCACCATATAGACAGTATTGAGATCACGCTGTCTTGATTACCACGCAGTACAGTCCTACGTCCACACGCTCGACATTATATAAATATCATCAGGGGACCAGTGAATGTTGTGGTGAGCTGGGGGCACAGCAACCAGGGCATTCATTACATGATGTGTCGTGTGGTAAAGCCACACCACAGGCAGAGGCTTGGGTATCATACCCTCACACTCGGTGGGGAATGTGTGGTGATGGTGTGGTCAGGTCATACCAGAGATTGGTAGCGTGTTACATACGTGTAGTGCAGTATGGTCACGTTACTCAGGAGGTCAGACGTCTTGTGCTAAGGTCACACCACGGAGGAAGAACGACGTTTAAGTTCACATCGAAGGAAGGCGATCCTAACAATGATGCAGCGTCAGGTAAACTCACCTCACAGGGGTTATGATGATGTAGACTACCGGGTAAAGCGGGTAGTTCACCGTATAGCGGTGGCATCTCTCGTCACATCTTACCTGTGTGGGAGGAGGAGAAACACTGGGAATGTTACATCATCTCAACACCGGACACACACACACACACACACACACACACACACACACGTGACATATCCACAAGAAATATGGGGTGTTAATGTATACTCTAGAACCAGTCTTACCCTACAGGGTACAGTATACTCTAGAACCAGTCTTACCCTACAGGGTACAGTATACTCTAGAACCAGTCTTACCCTACAAGGTACAGTATACTCTAGAACCAGTCTTACCCTACAGGGTACAGTATACTCTAGAACCAGTCTTACCCTACAGGGTACAGTATACTCTAGAACCAGTCTTACCCTACAGGGTACAGTATACTCTAGAACCAGTCTTACCCTACAGGGTACAGTATACTCTAGAACCAGTCTTACCCTACAAGGTACAGTATACTCTAGAACCAGTCTTACCCTACAGGGTACAGTATACTCTAGAACCAGTCTTACCCTACAGGGTACAGTACACTCTAGAACCAGTCTTACCCTACACGGTACAGTATACTCTAGAACCAGTCTTACCCTACAGGGTACAGTATACTCTAGAACCAGTCTTACCCTACAGGGTACAGTATACTCTAGAACCAGTCTTACCCTACAGGGTACAGTATACTCTAGAACCAGTCTTACCCTACACGGTACAGTATACTCTAGAACCAGTCTTACCCTACAGGGTACAGTATACTCTATAACCAGTCTTAACCTAGAGCGTACAGATTTCTGGCCTACGTGTTCCTACACGCCTCTCGCTGGTGCAGGCAGTGACACATACCCCTGTTGCTATATCAACCAAACCCTGAATTCTTGGGAGCACAGGGAGGGTCACTGGCCCTGACTGATGCGAGGAGTGACTACGACCTCTGACCTTAAACGAGACAAGACCTCGAAAGACTGAGGAGTTATTCTGGCTTAAAACGTTCCTCCGAGTGGCGCACGCCAGTGACCTTTGGCCACTAACTGCAAGTTTTACAGGAGTGTAGCCTGCGTGCCGTCAGGAGGGAGAGACCTTATCCCACCAGTGTTCCCTCCGTGGCTGCAGGTGAGCCAGTACGCCATACTACATCTGCCACGGACGTTTCTCACTTCCAGGGGGTTAGGTATAATGGATGCTGACACCAGGAGATGGTCAGACACAGCGGTAACTGCAGCTCATACAGACCACTCACTCCTGACGAAGGATCAACCCAGTCGGTGATAAACAAGAAGACATCCAAACCGTTCTTTTGTTTGACATCAATAACAAGGGAGACCTAACCATCACATTACGTCATCTTACAATAGGTTGATGACGTCGTCTTACAATAGGCTGATGACGTCGTCTTACAATAGGTTGATGACGTCGTCTTACAATAGGTTGATGACGTCATCTTACAATAGGTTGTAGACGTCATCTTACAATAGGTTGATGACGTCGTCTTACAATAGGTTGATGACGTCGTCTTACAATAGGTTCTTGACGTCATCTTACAATAGGTTGATGACGTCATCTTACAATAGGTTGATCACAGTCCTCCGTTTTTTCTTATGTTGACGACATTACTCCATCATACAATAAGTTGATTATATTACTCTCACCGTACCGTACGATGATCACATTACTCCCACCGTACCATACGATGATCACATTACTCCCACCGTACCGTACGTTGATCACATTACTCCCACCGTACCGTACGTTGATCACATTACTCCCACCGTACCATACGATGATCACATTACTCCCACCGTACCATACGATGATCACATTACTCCCACCGTACCATACGATGATCACATTACTCCCACCGTACCATACGATGATCACATTACTCCCACCGTACCATACGTTGATCACATTACTCCCACCGTACCATACGTTGATCACATTACTCCCACCATACCATACGTTGATCACATTACTCCCACCGTACCATACGTTGATCACATTACTCCCACCGTACCATACGTTGATCACATTACTCCCACCGTACCATACGTTGATCACATTACTCCCACCGTACCGTACGATGATCACATTACTCCCACCGTACCGTACGATGATCACATTACTCCCACCGTACCGTACGATGATCACATTACTCCCACCGTACCGTACGTTGATCACATTACTCCCACCGTACCATACGATGATCACATTACTCCCACCGTACCATACGATGATCACATTACTCCCACCGTACCATACGTTGATCACATTACTCCCACCGTACCGTACGTTGATCACATTACTCCCACCGTACCATACGTTGATCACATTACTCCCACCGTACCGTACGTTGATCACATTACTCCCACCGTACCATACGTTGATCACATTACTCCCACCGTACCGTACGTTGATCACATTACTCCCACCGTACCGTACGTTGATCACATTACTCCCACCGTACCGTACGTTGATCACATTACTCCCACCGTACCGTACGTTGATCACATTACTCCCACCGTACCGTACGTTGATCACATTACTCCCACCGTACCATACGTTGATCACATTACTCCCACCGTACCGTACGTTGATCACATTACTCCCACCGTACCATACGTTGATCACATTACTCCCACCGTACCATACGTTGATCACATTACTCCCACCGTACCGTACGTTGATCACATTACTCCCACCGTACCATACGTTGATCACATTACTCCCACCGTACCGTACGATGATCACATTACTCCCACCGTACCGTACGTTGATCACATTACTCCCACCGTACCGTACGTTGATCACATTACTCCCACCGTACCGTACGTTGATCACATTACTCCCACCGTACCATACGATGATCACATTACTCCCACCGTACCGTACGTTGATCACATTACTCCCACCGTACCGTACGTTGATCACATTACTCTCACCGTACCATACGATGATCACATTACTCCCACCGTACCATACGATGATCACATTACTCCCACCGTACCGTACGTTGATCACATTACTCCCACCGTACCATACGTTGATCACATTACTCCCACCGTACCATACGTTGATCACATTACTCTCACCGTACCATACGATGATCACATTACTCCCACCGTACCGTACGTTGATCACATTACTCCCACCGTACCGTACGTTGATCACATTACTCCCACCGTACCATACGTTGATCACATTACTCCCACCGTACCGTACGTTGATCACATTACTCCCACCGTACCATACGATGATCACATTACTCCATCTTACCATATCTCGACAAACTTCATAAGATATAAACCAGCACTTTGGCTACCGCGGGGGGTTACGCCCCTTTAACATGAACCTTTAACAAACCTCTCACCTGCTCCCTCCCCTCTTGGTCGAGCGCTTCACAAGCGTGCAGATAACGTCACATTACGGGAATGGCGGGAAAGATAAACGAACGGTTTTCCTGGAGCAGGGAGGATGGTAGCCAGTGTGGAGTGGAATGGTCCGACCTGTACATGACGCCTGCCTGCTTCACTACCCAGGTCCTGAGGCGAGGGATCTCTCCTGACCTCTGACCTCAGTAACACGACCATGGATGACCCAGTGCGTCCTCCACCAGGAGTAATCCAGGATTATTGCTGCTCGTCCCACGGTCTGTGAGGTCAACGCCAAGCGATCCTGCCGTGAGCGATGTGTTTATTTGACCTGACCTCTGAGTCGGTTGGAAGACTCATCAAGGTAGAGGTGTTTGACCACGACTGACCTCAAATGACATGAGCGTTTGTGCTACTTTTCCTACGAGGATGTAAGCAATTAATGTCAAGCACAGACATATACATTTCTCTGGGTCACAGGTCGTGACTTAGGGAAGTGTGGTTGATAACATATCTGACCTTTGATGCATGACCCTGGATCACATTTTTTTTCTTTCAGGTATTAAAAAAAACTAAGAAAAACACACAAAATAACACGTAAACAACACGAATCGTCAATCTCAGGGGTCACAACCCTTGACCCAGGTGTATATGAGGGGTCAGGTCCCATAACTCCATTACAATACTGCTGCCATGGCACGATACTGATATACACCAACAAGACATGTACGATGATGTGACCAGAGAATGACAGAACATCGAACAGTTACTACCTCCTGATACCAGGAGGAGGAGGAGGAGGAGGAGGAGGAGGAGGAGGAGGAGGAGGAGGAAGAGGAGGAGGAGAGCCACCATGACTGTACAATGAGAGTTCATAGGAGGACAACAATCGCTGGTGCATTGTGGGGTTACTACAGGACGTACTGAAATGACTGGATTTGTGCTAGTGTCCCCGGCACATTCACTGTGCACCCCATGCTCATCCTGTGAGCGGCAGCGCAAAGGGATTACAGGAGTCACCAAGGGTCTTACTCAGACCCCTAGTGGCTTGATATTACATAATGTTACAAGTTCGTATTCGGTACATATACTACATAGTACCATATGGGAAGTTGTAGCGACTAGATACAAAAAGTAGATACAAACTTAACATTTCAGGTATCTTTATCAACAATAAGATGTAGTGACGTTTCTTGCAGGGTTGGTTTAGATCTATCCTTAAAAGGCTCAATTTTTTCTCACATTCTATGAGACACAATGTCCTAAGAGCAGCGAGCCCAGCCAAGCGTTACCAGGACGCGAGGGGCGGCGGCCACCATACACACACCAGGGTGAGCCAGAGGCGGGCGTCAACGGTGTCTGGTTCCTCTGGTACCTCGTCTGGTCCACGCTTATGGCACTGATGGCTCGCCCGGAGCACTATAGTCCAAGGCCAGTGCTGCCCAGAACTCTAATCTTGGCTCATGGCGCTGGGGGCCTCGTCATCCATGGTAGATTCGAATGACCCCCCCCCCCCCCCCCCACGAGTCATACACTTCAGGCCAGTCACAATATATGACCAGATTTTTCGTTCCGAGGCAACGCTTGGGCCACTGCATCAACCAGCCCTGTCATACTCGCCATCAGGTGGTGCGGTAAATATATCTTCCCAGTCTACAGAAAATACCTCACGAGTCATGCAGGTGTAAACCAATAAACCTACAGTTTTCACGTGTAAAACACATGTGAATCTATTTCAAATATCGTAGCTCATGAATCCCAGTGAGTGTTTATAACCCAGATTGCTGGAACTGTCGTGAACCACAAGAACTTAGCACCAACTACTCTATCCCCAGGTCCTGGTCCTGGTGACAAATACTAACGACAAACACATTTAATTTTCCTGAGGCATTTCAGATGAATGGTTTCCACTTACCAACATACATACGTACGACAACCGTCCGTAATACATCTTTTGTTGAAATGGAGATGGTGAGTGTGAAACATCGAAGGTTCAGGGTGAAAACGAAAATGCATTACCACGTCGGGCGTCTTTGGCTTGGCAAACCATAGCTTTATAATGAGATGTGGGTGTGAGGATGTGCTTTACATGATGCTGAACGGTATTTGACACTATTGTTCCTTACTGTACACAGTAAACGCAAGTGTAAATAGTTTGACAGTGGAGGGAGTTCCAGAGGTGAAGCCCACGAGCATAGGACTCCCTCCCTGTACCATACAAACAGATAATCACAAGGAAACAATTCCACAAACACACACACGCAAGCTATATACATATTGAGAGAGAGAGAGAGAGAGAGAGAGAGAGAGAGAGAGAGAGAGAGAGAGAGAGAGAGAGAGAGAGAGAGAGAGAGAGAGAGAGAGAGAGAGAGAGAGAGAGAGAGAGAGAGAGAGACCCTCACACTGGCCACCACTACCCGGGGCAAGAGAGTGAATCTTTACTGAGGCGCGACATCCTTGTCGTTGTGAGCGGCAGCGGCAGCTGAGGTCGTCCACAGGGACCACCTTAAGTGGTTAAATGCCAGCAGTGCCCTCCCCCCTCCACCAGGCCGGTGATACTCCGTCACGCACCCCAGGACGGGCGGGGCCGAACGCGACACCCTCCTGATGTAGGAACGGTCGTGGACACGACAGATGGTGATGGGAAGGGAAGGGAAAGTAAAGTAAGGGAGGAAACTCAAGTGAGGACATTGATAGATGGTGACGTGGGAAAGAGAGGGGAGCTGATGTGGCAGGCCGGGATAGTGCCCGCTACCATCTGGCTCCGACAGACAGAAATTAGCACCTAAAATAAGAGACGGGAGACAACAGTAATAAAGTGGACGGGTGAACCAACTGAGGGATCATCCTATGGCATCACTCAGCCGGCTACAGGTACAAGCAGTGGCAGGCGCTCGCTAGTCAGAATCAACAATTACCATCAGACTAGTTAACTGATGTATGTACACTGCATACGTCCATTCCGTAACTAAATATGTTGCAGCACTACTTGCTCTACCGCCTGATAGAAAGCTTGTGCAGCTTAAGATAATACAAAATGATGCACTTAGACAATCATCCTCGGCTTCATCCCGAACAAAAGAGGTTTTAAACACATCATTAACTCCAGTGTTGATATGGACAACGTCCATCAGTTTCAGGCTCCTGCCGGCGGGCGATGAATGTATCTGACAACCACAGTCCAGTTTCCATTAACATGAATGAGTCATATAACTTTAGCATCGTTTCTATCCTGCCCCACACGAGTAAGTAAGACATGACCTTCAAAATGTATAGCCACTTTCCCATTTCACTTGTAACGTTTTGTAATGAGGGACGCATGCCCTTCTTCTGTCAAAACTCAGCCTCGAAATTTTGCCTCCTCTTCATAAGGAAAGAAAACAGTCTTCCAGTAATGCATGTGGACACACACACACACACACACGTTTTACGTGATCTTGTCAAACGAAGCTACAAAGTTTTGTTACGAAAAAGTAAGATCAGTTTTATCTGCCTAATCGGCAATGTTATCAACAGAAGCTGATAAGGAGAAGGAAGGAACAGTGATTGAAATGAAGTGTAACAGTCAAGAGAAGAAAAAAGGAACGGTAATGTGAGAGGAGAAGGAGGAGGAGTAATAAGAGGGATGGATCTTTAATTAAAAGGAAAGAACAATGATGAGAGGGAAGCCCAAGGACAGCAGAAACAGGGACCAAAATGAATGTGGGGAGGGAAAGGGAGAGAGGGAGATCTGTGAGGTCAAGGACGAGAGAGGGAAGGAGGGAGGCAAGACAGTGAGGTACACCATCATCATCACCAGAGGGAAGGAGGGAGGCAAGACAGTGAGGTACACCATCATCATCACCAGAGGGAAGGAGGGAGGCAAGACAGTGAGGACACACCATCATCATCATCATCACCCGAGGGAAGGAAGGGAAGCAAGACAGTGAGGACACACCATCATCATCATCACCCGAGGGAAGGAAGGGAGGCAAGACAGTGAGGACACTTCATCATCATCACCCGAGGGAAGGACGGGAGGCAAGACAGTGAGGACACATCATCATCATCATCATCACCCGAGGGAAGGAAGGGAGGCAAGACAGTGAGGACACATCATCATCATCATCATCACCCGAGGGAAGGAAGGGAGGCAAGACAGTGAGGTACACCATCATCACCATCACCAGAGGGAGGGAGGGAGGCAAGACAGTGAGGACACACCATCATCATCATCACCCGAGGGAAGGACGGGAGGCAAGACAGTGAGGACACACCATCATCATCATCACCCGAGGGAAGGAAGGGAGGCAAGACAGTGAGGACACATTATCATCATCACCCGAGGGAAGGACGGGAGGCAAGACAGTGAGGACACATCATCATCATCATCACCCGAGGGAAGGAAGGGAGGCAAGACAGTGAGGGCACACCATCATCATCATCACCCGAGGGAGGGAGGGAAGGGAGGCGAGACAGTGAGGACACATCATCATCATCATCAGCAGCAGCAGTTGGCGGGTCAAGCGACACACCACACCTGCCTGCCTGCCACCCTCACACGCACTCACACTCACCCTCCTCTCTAGGTCGTCGACACTGGCCGGTGTGTGTGTGTGTGTGTGTGTGTGTGTGTGTGTGTGTGTGTTCAGGGAGACCTGCTTGACACTGGAACGACCAACAATAGAACGACGTCACGCACGAGCGACAGCATGACGGAGATGGGGAGGAAATTATGACCTAAGGCTGTTAGATCAGGTCAGAGGTCGGGAGCTAGCCATACATCAGTCCCACAGTCATACCACAGCGCCCGGACAACGTGCCACACCAGGTGTTGTCAGCCAGCAGGGAGGCCCTGCACCACAGCTGCCAACAATCAGAGTCCGCCGTCATGAATGAATGGATTCTGGCCTCTTTAAAGACCAGGACTGGGTAACTGACGGTGGCAGTGATGGTGGCAGTAATGGTGGCAGAGACGGTGGCAGTAATGGTGGCAGAGACGGTGGCAGAAACGGTGGCAGCGATGGTGGCAGAGACGGTGGCGGTAATGATGGCAGAGACGGTGGCAGTGATGGTGGCAGTAATGGCGGCAGAGACGGTGGTAGTGATGGTGGCAGTAACGGTGGCAGAGACGGTGGAAGTGATGAAGATAGTGTGAGTGACGTCAACCCTGAAGCAATACAGAGGTGGAAGCTACGGTGAAGATGATGGTGATAGCAGTGATGGTGATAATGACAACTGAGAAGATAGTGATGATGATGATAATGATGATAGTGAAGATGGTGGCACATAATGGCCACAGAGACGTTGGCATCAACGTGAATGGATGATGATGAGAGCAGCGCTGACGATGGCCAGGTCACTCAAAATGATAACGAGACTGTTAGGTCAATGAAGATAGTGATGGTACGCTGGCTGAGGATGATGACACGATCTTAGCTGGGCTGATGATGGTGGTGGTGATTGTGATTGTGGTGGTGGTGGCATGACCTCCTCCTTACCTCTTCTGGATCGAGGGTGTGAGGTAACATTGTACACCTGCCACACCTGTTCTGAGGGCAAACTGTTGCCCAAGTGCGACGCAGGAGTCGGGGATTTCTCTCCATAACGAGAGAGAGAGAGAGAGAGAGAGAGAGAGAGAGAGAGAGAGAGAGAGAGAGAGAGAGAGAGAGAGAGAGAGAGAGCAGGTCGGTATCACAACACGACACACAAGACCCGCGCCGTCTCTGGTCAGCGTCATCCCCGCCTGGTGCTGCAGACTAGCGTTACTGGTGTGTGTGTGTGTGTGTGTGTGTGTGTGTGTGTGTGTGTGTGTGACCGGCTGCCAGTGATAATCTTCAGGTAATTAGCCACATGTAATTAGCCAGGTCGGTCCAGTATTGGTTTTCTTGGCTTAATGCTTTCCCAGACGACCGGTCTCACGAGGGAATGTGTGCCTGAACCAGGTTACACACACTCTCTCTCTCTCTCTCTCTCTCTCTCTCTCTCTCTCTCTCTCTCTCTCTCTCTCTCTCTCTCACGAAACTTCCTGCGTTGTTCGAACCAACCATTCTTAAAGGAGTACATCACTTCCCTGCTAATGATTGTAACGCAGCACTGGAACTGCAGAAGCCCCACGCAAGAACTCCAGGAGTTATATCATTAAAAGATATATATATATATATATATATATATATATATATATATTTGTGTGTGTGTGTATGTGTGTGTGTGTGTGTGTGTGTGTGTGTGTACCTAATTTCACTACACCATTTTATTTGGAGGTGATCATCTTTTCCTACTGTTCAGACGCGAGAGTGAGAAAAAAAAATCATGAATTTCAGGAAAAAGGAAGAAAAAAATGAGAGTAAGTCGAGTGGGGGTTGTCAGAGGCGAGTTTTTTCTCCTCCTGTATTAAGCTGTCTGTAACATGTGGGATGACAGAACACGAACTCCTGAGGTATGGAAAACCGAACCCACCCTACCATAACCGAACATGCCTTGCCTTAACCGAACTTACCTTGCCTTAACCGAACTTACCTTACCTTAACCGAACCTACCCTAACATAAGCGACCATGTCGTGCCTTAACCGAGCTTGTTTTGACTTATCCGAATCTATCTTACGTTAATCGAATCACATCAACATTAGGCGATCTCATCCACCTGAACCTAACCTGACGTCGGTTTACATTCTGGGTTCCCGGAACCCGAGGGTTTGACGAGTGTCCTCCAACAGTTCCACGAAGTTCTGTATTAATGAAACACACACACACATACACACACCTTTCTAAGTCAGCCTTCTAAGACACGCAGGGAGGTATTCTTTCTCCTCAATCCCTATGGATAATATATATATATATATATATATATATATATATATATATATATATATATATATATATATATATATATATATGGATGTGCTGGAAATGAGATGTTTGAGGACAATGTGTGGTGTGAGGTGGTTTGATCGAGTAAGTAACGTAAGGGTAAGAGAGATGTGTGGAAATAAAAAGAGCGTGGTTGAGAGAGCAGAAGAGGGTGTTTTGAAATGGTTTGGTCACATGGAGAGAATGAGTGAGGAAAGATTGACCAAGAGGATATATGTGTCGGAGGTGGAGGGAACGAGGAGAAGAGGGAGACCAAATTGGAGGTGGAAAGATGGAGTGAAAAAGATTTTGTGTGATCGGGGCCTGAACATGCAGGAGGGTGAAAGGAGGGCAAAGAATAGAGTGAATTGGATCGAGGTGGTATACCGGGGTTGACGTGCTGTCAGTGGATTGAATCAAGGCATGTGTATGGGGGTGGGTTGGGCCATTTCTTTCGTCTGTTTCCTTGCGCTACCTCGCAAACGCGGGAGACAACGACAAAGCAAAAAAAAAAAAAAAAAAAAAAAAAAATATATATATATATATATATATATATATATATATATATATATATATGGATGCCCAATGGTCGATCTATACTATCATAATATGGTGGTCTCGTCTTCTCCCGGTAAACATGCCGAGGACAGAGTCAGAAGACGCACGAGGCCCACCCCCCCCCCCCACACACACACACACACACACACACACACAGCTACCAATGATTCATCCATTTCCTTGGCAGGGTAGATACTGCTGCTTGCTGGGATGATGATGTATTTTTTGGGGGGGTTAATATTCACTCCACCTGGAGGTGGTTTATTCATGTGTTCTACAGAGAGATATAGCTGAAGAAAAATGATATGTTTGCTCACGTTCCTCTTACATCTTCCCCTTGCCTTCATACTGTTATTTCTGGTTACTGAATCTACCCAATATCAAGTAATTTTCGAGTACTATGTTGTCGAAGTTATTTCGTATTCTGAAAACTTTTTAAGAAGGAATAATCATAGGTCTTTAAAATCTTTCTTCATAAGACTAAATTTGAGAGACAGAATTTTACTTTTCTTGCTCTTCTCTGAATTTGTTCTCGTTCTTACTTCACTAAACAGTGTATGACAAATGAGGTCTGACCAGGGATCTATACAGTGAATACTGTATCCTTCGTTTCATTATTTATATTCATAGCTACGAAACCTAGCATACATCCCGTTTTCTTCACTGTAAGAATCTGAGCAATATTTTTCTTTTACTTTTTCAGACCATTACTAACGCTCACTCCCAAGTCTTTTGATTCTTTAACATCTAATGATATTTTACCAAGTATTTCATATTCGTGATTAATATTCTTAGCACCAAAGGACATTACTTTATTGTTCAAATCAAAATCCATCTGCCAAGTCTCTGGCCACTCCCATCATACCATCCGCAACAACTTTGAATCTTCAGACAATTTCATTTGGGCATCTCTGATCGGAACTTAAGAGAACTGAGGGCGTGACGGTCGTCTAAATATTTCCAACGCCAAGTCACAGTGACAACACGTCACCAGTGAGCTCTCACAGAGGCTGGCACCTGGCAACACCCTTAATATACTACATGGCTCAAGCGTCATGACACAAAGCCTGGCCAGGAATAACCCGTCAACAGGAAACTTGATGTCCACTTACCCTACCACACTCCCCTGTGGAGGATGATATCGTCGCACCGACGAATGACGTTCTGACTGTTTATCAACCTTTTGGACATGATGGTATACGACCGTTAGGCATGATGACCCCCTGGCCTTTCTGACCAGACCTTTGATCGTCAGGTTTTGAGACCAGGTCATCATCACACACAAGGGTCGTATCATCGTGCACACGGGCTGTCGTCATGCGTTCATATTTCCTGAAAAAATCATTATTCCCGTTTTCTGTCCTGACCCCTGTGTGCAGAAAGAAAGAGGAAATAGCGAATGATGGTACGAGAAATTTCTTCAACCTCGCGTGAGGCGCCGTTACCCACACAGGAATAATAGTTCGTTGTATATGACCGTCTGTCTCCTCACTCTCGTTCCTCGACAACATGTAGAGCGTTGAGGTACAACACTTCAGGTCCACAACAACACGCTATCTATAACGAGTCTTATTTCCGCCCGTACAGTGCGCTGGGGACCTTCCTCCAAACACACCGCAGGTCACCCCAGCAGGCACGTCATCCAGCTGTCGCCTCCAGCAGGCATACCTACCAGCAGGAACAACATCCAATTGGGTCACCTCCAGCAGGCACGCTAACCACCAGCAGGAACACCACCCCAGCAGGCACACGTCTCGGAAGACATGCCACCCAGCAAGCACGCCTCCCAGCAGGCACGCCACCCAGCAAGCACGCCTCCCAGCAGGCACGCCACCCAGCAAGCACGCCTCCCAGCAAGCACGCCACCCAGCAAGCACGCCACCCAGCAGGCACGCCACCCAGCAGGCACGCCACCCAGCAAGCACGCCTCCCAGCAAGCACGCCACCCAGCAAGCACGCCACCCAGGAGGGACCTCTGTTTCAAGACTCGGGTTCTCTTGCTTTCTCAACGACGTCGTCTGCCGTGTTATGTCAGCGACTTTTTTCGGGTTTTCATCTATCCAGTGAATAACAAAAGTACATATGTGGATGAAGTATATGTTCGACATGTCTTCCTCCTATGGAAATAACATATTGTTTGCTCAGGGATTCTTTACATTCTTATTCTTTAGCTTACCAACAATCATCATTTTTCACTAGTAACATTATACAGGTTGTGTTAGACCTGACCTTCGAACACGATGGGAGAACACAAGTCATGCAAAACAAGGAGGAAAACCAACAGTCAAGAACTAATTACTGTCACAAGTAACAAAGTCAGGCAGTGCAAGTAACACCATGGCCATGGAACACAAGAGGGTAAGTAACACAAACGTGACAGGCGGATGAGAATCCAATAACACCATGAACAGAGAAGCGAGAATCTATCAACCTAAGTCAAGTAACATGGAACAAACACGATCGTCACATAAGTACCACAGGGAATACATCGAGCGAATCAAGTTACGCGAATGATCAAGTAACAACCAACAGAATCAACAAGCAGGAAACAATTACAGAGACAAGTAACGGGAATGGTCAAAGTCAAATAACAATAGATTATTACAGCAGGCAAATAATAGCCTTCCTCCACCCACCCTTTCAGAGATAAGTTAATGACTGGGGCAGATGACGGTGTGTGTGTGTGTGTGTGTGTGTGTGTGTTTTAAATCCTACATAAAGTAGACAAGGGACAGGTCCACAAAGGCTTCGGTCCCCACATGAAGACGATAATCGTGTCAGGAGAGTAACACCGGCAGTGTTACTTAACCCCTTAAGTACGAGGACAACCTCTTGAGCACGACGACTTAAAAAAAAACTGAAGTACGATGATAACCCAATAAGTACGACGATTTGACCCCTTGAGTAAAACGAATAAACACTTCGAGTCCGATGACTTAACCCTGGAATAATACGACAGCCCCTATGAGTACGACGACTTAACTGCTCGAGTACGATGACTTTACCCTCGTGTATCATGCCCAAAGTCATGGTACTCAAGGGGTTAAGTCGTCGTCTCCTCGGGTACTCGGGAAGCGCTACACATTCTATTGAGCTTTTTTCCACTTGTGTCTGTCTCCCTGGGCTGCGGTGTGTGTGTGTGTGTGTGTGTGTGTGTGTGTGTGTGTGTGTGAAGCCGGGCTGCCCTCACACACACACACACACACACACACACACACCCTCCTCCAAAGGAGTATCCTTCTCCTCCCCCACTATCCTAAGGAGGCTCAGTCACGGGTTTGGGCATGAGACAAGAAAAACGAGGAGACACAGCCACTAGCCTACCCACACAGCTGTCCGGTCCACTGGGCCTTTATATCAAATGCCTCACAGCCAGACGGTCTCCGCCCTGCCCTGAGAGTCCTCCTCAGTCACCAGGTTCACCATTGTCTCGATGCTTCGTCACCTCAGGTGATCCTCTGATCCACAGGCTGTGTCTGGCTCCTCTCCGACGAGGGAGGAGATGTAATATGAAGGCTGTAACACTGGTTGGTGATAGCCAGCCCGAGATATATAGGCAGGGGGGCATATTGCCCAGGGAGGGAAGCGCCCCGACTTCATCACTCGGACTCCCGTCTCCGTTGGCAGACACTTCGTGAACCTAGCCACGGGAAAATGGTGACAGTGACTCATGCAGCGGCAAAAGTGAAGGACGCCTTGCCCTGTGAGTCAATCATGGGAGGCGGCGGGGACCATAAATAATGGCTGGGAGGTGAGCTTCATCCATACTGGTCGCATCTCCTTAAGGCAGATGCAACTGCCAGACTAATGCTAGAGTTTAGGTACTACTGGTCACTTGGCGTATCTGGAGATGTTAATCATGTGAAATGTAAAGTTTGTGGCCAAAGATCTGGACGCAAACTAGAACACTGTGTCTTAGAATGTGACAAAAAAAAAATCGAGCCTTCTAAGGATAGATCTAAACAAACTCAGCAGGAAATGTCACATCTTGTTGATAATAAGACACCTGAAATTTTCAGTTTGCGTCCACTTTTTGCGTCAATTCGGGAAAAATTACTACATGAAACTATGTAATGTATGTACCGAAATACCTGTTATGAAATGGAACATCTTATGTGATATCAACCTACTGGGGTCTGACGAAGAGCCTTTGTGACCCCAATCGTCCTTTTGCGCTACCGCTCACAGGATGAGCATGGGGTGCACAATAAATTTGCCGGGGTTACCGGCACAAATCAAATGGGCAGCCGCCACCATTCCAGATGACAAACTGGTGCCAGAGAGCTGGGAGCCACACACTGGCATCTCATCCATTAGATGATTCTTCCTGAAGAGAGTTCACAGTTTATACATCCACCCTTTCAAAGCTTTTTCTAGTGACCTTGCAACTTCAGCTAGAGTGGTTCAGCTCGACTGTAAACACCATAACGAACTATAATTTCATGACACCTCCTGAAACGAGGGTGGAGACAGCACGGGGCCTGAGGATGCCTCCCGCCTGCAGCCTGGATCACTGTCCTTGAACTTGTTGACTGAGCTGAATGTCGGTCCTCTCCTCACCTGCTTCTTCAGGGACTCCTGCTCTGACCTTGGCATATTTGACGCGGTTAACCTCGTCCAGTACAAGAGCGGCCCACACCGCTCTGTCATCATGCTGGTGCCCATCCCAGTCGCCTCACACCCTACACATCTTATAGAACATCCCACTACGATAGTGAGTTTGTTATTGAAAGTATCAGGCTACTAAGTGTGAAAACTCCTGGCGACCCTAGACACTAGAGTCCTAAGCCCTGGCGACCCTAGACACTAGAGTCCTAAGCCCTGGCGACCCTAGACATTAGAGTCTTTAACCCTGGCGACCCTAGGACCTTGAGACAATAAACACTGGCGACCCTTGACCATTAAGACCCCTAGACCCTGAAGAATGTAACTCCTGAAGACCCTCCATTGTGAGGATACTAGACAATGAAGACCCTAGACCCTGAATACCCTAAACCTGACGACTCTTGTCCCTGAAGACCATGCATCCAGGAGACCCCTTAACTCTGAAGACCATGCATCCAGGAGACCCCTTAACCCTGAAGACCATGCATCCAGGAGACCCCTTAACCCTGAAGACCATGCATCCAGGAGACCCCTTAACCCTGAAGACCGTGCATCCAGGAGACCCCTTAACCCTGAAGACCATGCATCCAGGAGACCCCTTAACCCTGAAGACCATGCACCAGGAGACCCCTTAACCCTGACGAACCTAAACTCTGCAATCCTAAACCCTCAAGACTCCTATATCCAGAAGACCCTAGACTTTGGAGACAATAGACCTAGGAGACCCTAGCTAGACCCGGGGGATCCTCGACCCTTCAGTAGGGCATCACATCAACGTGGTGGTGACGGAGGCGGCCAGGACCCACCTGGCCGCCAGAATGACGGGGACACAAGCCACGGCTGTGTAATACGTTTCCTCAGTGATGATAACAGCACCAGTGTTGGAGCAGCGGCTGTGATCACTTTCCATTCCTCTCATTATCAATACCAAACATAATCATTATTATCATTACTTTAGTTATCATGATTATCATTATGATACACAAGCTTCCCTTGTTTACAACCTTCATCACGACAGCACGACTTGAACAAGATGGTACGACCCTTGAACACCAGACTACGATTGAAACACGACGATACGACCCTTAAACACCACCCTACGACCCTTGAGCACCACACTACGACTCTTGAGCACCACCCTACGACCCTTGAGCACCAACGTAAGTACCTTGAGCACGAAGATACAAGCCTTGTTTATGAAGTTGGGTGCGAGTTGCGGTAAATCTGGGAGACACATGACTGGCTTATCATAACTAGCTCACGCCCTTGACCCATGCTTTTTCCATGGCCTGATATCAGTGATCCGGTACCACGACCCATCGGCACAAGGTGCAAGTCAGCCCATGACGCAAAATGAACAAACATAACCTAGTTTAAGACAGTGTACCCCCGGACGATGCAGAGAGATCTCGACACTCTTGACATAGTGGTCAGTGACATGGAATGTAGACTTCAGCAGAACGAGTAAAAAAAAAAAAAAAAAATCAATGACGACTCTACAATGTTAGAAAAATCATTATGACATGACCTAGAAGAAAAAGACCTCAGTCTGACGTACAAAACCACAATATACGCTCATCACTGCAACGCTGTATATAATGAAGCAACTAAACTGTCATGTTGCACAGTATGAAACATAACAACTGTTACAGTGGACGTGACACTCTACAGGGACCTAACCAGGCCTCACTTGGAATGAGGTGTTCAATTCTCTGGTCACCAAACCACTGGCAAACAACAGCGATACAGCGAAGAGCAACGCAACTGATTGCGTCACTTACGTAGACACTTGAGATGTCAGGAACTATATTCTCTGATAAAGTGTAGATTCCGAGGATCAAATTGCTCTCAAAACTATTAATAACTTGGGCACCACAATACACGACCATTTCCTCACTTCAGGCAGTGGTTCATTAACCATAACGGTATGAAATCAAAAGGAAAATATAATACTTATGTTGAGTTGTAACTCACTGGAATAAACTGCTACCATTAGATGCTGAGAGAACTATTCCTAATCACGGTTTGGTAATTAATTCAATGATTACAAGCATCATTAAGCAATCCTCATTACGGAGAAGCACTCGTAATCACAAAACTAATTCCTCCTTTCTAGTTTCACGTTTCAGCCTCCTCCCGGTGATGTGACACTCCGGCAATGCTCTCGCCGTAATCTCCGGGCCTACAAAATGTCAACGGCAGTATCATTATGAATATTACATGCTGCAGTACCCTCTTAGCTACATCTTGCTGCTGTTGCTCCTGGAGAGAGAATGGTTCACGAGGCGGCGTCATCTGCTTCACTATCCTGTCTCTATGATTAATAAGATACGAATATTTAGATAATATTATTAACCACTGGTATACAGCCTCGCCACGGACCATCAGGTCTGTTATTAGTCCTTCCTACCTACCTGTTCACATCTACAACATGGAATTCATACAATAACCACACCAATCTTCACAAGGTTCACTCCACAACCCCACTGAACACTCGTATTAACCACACACACACACACACCCTAGCCAACAACACGACCAAACACCACACTGACCACACGACAAACTACCACACTGACCACACGACACACTACCACACGACACACTACCACACTGACCACACGACACACTACCACACTGACCATACGACACACTATCACTGACCACACGACACACTACCACACGACAAACTACCACACTGACCACACGACACACTACCACACGACAAACTACCACACTGACCACACGACACACTACCACACTGACCATACGACACACTATCACTGACCACACGACAAACTACCACACGACACACTACCACACTGACCACACGACAAACTACCACATCGATCAACCACATACCACATCATCCAACGATGACATCATCCACCCGGCAACTACACCAACATCCAACAAACAGCTCAAGACCACCCACTAACCATGCCAACCACTCACACCAGCCCCGTTAGCCACCAAACAACAGCGACATTGAATCAACTGGACGACAAAAACCAGCCCCGACGACTACACCTCCTCTCTCTCTCTCTCTCTCTCTCTCTCTCTCTCTCTCTCTCTCTCTCTCTCAGCACATAGCCACACTGGTGAGGCCATCTTAGGTTAGGCCGAACACCGACATCATCCAAGGTTCTTCACTACACACAAACGATCATTTGTAAGGTAAGTAAGGAGCCAACACAAGCAGGAGGAGGAGGGGGAGGAGCGAGGCTTTGGCTCTCACAGGATAAAGCAACTAACTGCCTCTCTCTATAGGGGCAGCCGTGGATCAAGGTAAGCAGGTAACACGTCCTGTAAACCGAGACTCCACACGGAGCGTCGTCCTAGGTTCGGTAAACTGAGGAACCTGGTTCTATTTACTGGGCAACCGACTCTACTACACAGGGGACGGCAGAGTGTCAACAATGCAAAGGAAACTGGCTTTGTGCCGTATGGGAAGAGGGGGAAACGACTCTCAAAGACGTGTGTTTAAGCTCTTCCAAGTGGAGGAGTTTACTAGAGGGGGGTGGGGTCTCTTCCAGGAGGAGGCAGAGGATCTGGAGGATACTTGGCCTCTGCTGAGGACAGCCTGGACGCCATCGATCACGGGAATTTCTCAAGTTGCCAGACTGGAAACCCCAGAACGTATATAGAGAGGATTCTCCTCAGCCACTGAGGGGTATGACGGGTGATACAGTTGGGTGTACGTGTGCCCCACCCTAGCCAGACTAAGGCCCGACCGACCACGGCACATCGTAAACATCATACCCCTTCAGAATGATGGCTCGAACCTTTGATACAACCCTTTACCGTTGGGTCAAAAGCCATCCTATCCACAGGTCTTAAAATCGTGCTCACCTTCGTCGTACTCAAGGAGTTAATAATATCCATCAGGCATTACCTAAGAGACCGACCATCGATCGTACAACACTTGACATAAATGTTCGGTAGGGGGGAGGGATCCCTTTTGCTGAACTTGACGAATATTTACCCCTGCAACACGGGGCCACCATTCTACCTCACACATGTAAACAAACGTGGAGGGTGTTGTAACCCCTCCCCGAGGTTAAGGGTGCACACAGTACTTCCTCGTGCCGTAAGGGTCTAAGTTAGGCGGTGAGTCATGCGCTTCTCGCACCTATAATGGGCCCCAGAGATGGCCACATCCTCCTCACAGGGACTGAGGTGTGTCTGTGGTGCTAGCTCTGCCTTGGTGGTGATAGTAGTGGTGGTGGGAGATGTGTCTGTGGTGCCAGCTGTACTGCACTGGTGGTGGTGGGAGAGGGAGGGGAGGGGATTGCAATATGACTGGTGGGGAGAATGAAGGTGTCATTTACGAGTTAGGGAGAAGTGTGGCAAGTGTTTTTGAGAAGGATCATTGTTTATACGTAGGGGTGTATGGTATGACTCTCGTGTGTGGGGGAGGGGTGTAGCTCTTGTGAAGGGGAGTCTGGATAGTGTATGGGGTGTGTGGGTGTCGTATGGGTGCTGTGAGGGGTGGTCCGGGTGATGTAAATAAACAATTACACAAAAGTTTATTGAATTCAGGCATCCACTCGGGTGAATATAAATAGTTGAGGAATTATATAATTTGGGGGTGGGAAGAGGGGGGGGGGATCTTGTCTGGGGAGCGTGGGTGTTGCGTGGGAGGAGTACGTGGGTGTTGTGTGGATGGAGTATGCGTTGCGTGAAAGGAGCATGTGGGTGGAGTATATGGGTGTTGTGTGGGTGAAGTACGTGGGTGGAGTATGAGGATGTTGTGTGGGTGGAGTATGCGCTGCGTGGGTGAAGTACGTGGGTGGTGGACCGACCATGGGTTCCTCGCACTGCGACACATGACCCATGGCGGGTTGCACCAGAGGGGGGCTCGAGTGGTGTGTGTGTGTGTGTGTGTGTGTGTGTGTGTGTGTGTGTGTGTGTGTTGTTGTCGTCGTCCAACATGGTGTCTCAGTGCATCAGTAGTGGGGTGTCAAGGTGCGGGCGGGCAGAACTCCCCCTCCACTTCATCACCACCAATATGTTACACAGTCACGCGTTCCCCCCTACACTAATTGTGTCTTGGCGTGTCTGGTGACCTGGCTGCGTCACTGCTTGGGAGGGGAGGAGCTGGCCGACCTGCTGCAGGTACCTTAAGTCACTACTGCCTGTGGTGAGTGGTCATGCCAGGGGTTAGTAAGGGGAGCAGATGACCTGCAGGAGGAGGAGGAGGAGGAGGAGGAGGAAGTGACCAGACAATGTGTGCTTCATGACACACCAAACAGTCAATTAAATATTCAGACACTATCAGTCACTTGAGTGTTAAGTGAGACACCACTAGTTACATAAGTGTTAAGTGAGATACCAAAAGTCACTTAAGTGCTACTTAAACTTCCACTGCCTATGACCTACTCAGGGATATCATTTCAACACACAAGCGTTAAGTGTGAATGTCATCTTTACACTTAACATGTTGAGTGTGTTAACCAAATGTCTCCCAACTCATAAAGCACTTCTCATTGTCAATATATTTCAATCGTTTCTTTCAGTATAAAGCTTATATCACCTCTTCATTATTTAGTTTATATCAGAATATCCATTCGTTTACATGTATGTATGATCATCCATTTCTACCGTACAGGGAGGTGGGAGTTGTACATCCGTGGCGCCCCATCTCCTGAAACATCACAGCTAACATGAAGCATTATAAACTCTGGTGTGCTGTCCATATTAACATATTCATCATTCAGTTTATTCAATGCGTTCACTATACATATTCACTCTCTCTCTCTCTCTCTCTCTCTCTCTCTCTCTATATATATATATATATATATATATATATATATATATATATATATATATATATATATATATATATATTCACCGATTTTCGAACAAGTTTCTTAATTCATGTTATAACCTCTAGTTGTTTTTCTCAATGCATCTTCTGAAGAACGGTGTAATCTCAACATCATCAAACTGGTTTGAAAACTTACAGGCTGTGATCTGGTCACCCCCAACTCTTCTACCTTCAATTATGAACCTGAATAATCTAAAGCCTCTAACCTTTCCCTGCAACTCAGCTCTCATAACCGTGTATGTGTGTGTGTGTGTGTGTGTGTGTGTGTGTGTGTGTGTGTGTGTCTTAATTCTTTAATCCTCAAAAAACTATGGTCTTGATATAAACAAACAACACATTTCAGCGTCAGTATGACTGAAAACTACGCACCTGGAGGGTATGGGGGGTTAGGTGGGGGGCCAAGTATACAGCGCACGCTGTCCATGGACACAGGAGGGTGACAGGTGGGCCCGAGTGGGGCCCAGGGACACAGACGGTTCCCCGGGGCCCCGTCAGAGAACAGAGAAGGTCTAGGATCCATAAAAAATAATAATAATAATAATAATAATATAAAATATATTAATACAGGATAGTACGAGAGAGTGAACGAGTAACAGGTTCCAACATTTGTGTGATACATAATGTCATATATATATATAAATATATATATATATATATATATATATATATATATATATATATATATATATATATATATATATATATAATATGTTGTTAACAATGAAAGTCATACAAGGAAGTATTTGGGGAAGTATTTGACAATTACATGATATACACAAGCTAGTTACATACACAGTGAACAGTACTTCACATACGACATAACGTAGCGCACACTCGTGTTTGCTGATAGCAACATGCCAGGCTGGTGTGTGGTGTGTACAACGCGTCTCGGGTGTGTTACGGGGAGAGCGGTTTACCTCCGTTGTGGCCTCGTCTCTCAACTTGCGTAATCGTAACGTATCCTAACAACAACTATACACACCCATACGCAGTCCTGCGTACGTCGGGTGTGTATTTTATGGATGTGCGTCGTTCAATCGAAAATCTTGAACATTCATAAACACGAGTGAACCCAGAGTGAACACACGAGTGAACACATTAGTATACAAACACACGAGAGAAGACACGAGTGAGTATACACTTGTGAACAACACAGGAGTGAACTCACACCAGTGAACACAAACGAGTAAACACACTCAAGAGAACACAGGCGTGAACGCACACAACAGAGAACACACGAATGAATATACACTAGTGAACACACGATACAGAACACACGAGTTGATCTATACTGGTGAACACACAATGGTATACACATACTAGAGAACACACGAGCGAATATACACTAGTGCACACACAATACAGAACACACGAGTTAATCTATACTGGTGAACACACAACAGTATACACACACTAGAGAACACACGAGAACACATAAGTGAACACAGAATACACGAGCGAACACAGGAGCGAATGTACACAAGTGAACACACAAGAGGAAACACACACACGGGTGAACACAATAGTGAACACATAGGAGCTGACACACTAACGAATTCACAAGTGAACGGACGAGTGAACACACTCTAGTGAACACACGAGTGAACATGCTAGAGAATATAGACGGATGAACAAACACGAATGAACATACTAATGATCACACGCGTGAAGATACACTAGTCAGCACACACGGGTGAACAAAAACATGAGTTCACTAGTGTACATACACTAGTGAACACACTGATGAACATGCATTAGCGAAAATACACTAGTGAACACATTAATGAACATACACTAATGAACACGAGTTAACATACTGATGAACACACATTCATGAACATACACTAGAACACAACAATGAACACTAATGAACGCGTTCAAGAACATACACTAGTGAACACGGTGGTGAACATTCACTAGTGAACATACACTGATGCACATATGCTACTGAACACACATTAATGAACATACACTAATGAACACAAAAATGAACATACAATAGTGAACATACACTAGTGAACACACGGGTGAACATACACTAGAGAACATATATGAACGAAGATACACTAGTGAACATATTTATGAACATAAGTGTACATATGGATGAACATATAATTGAACACATGGGTGAACACACTAGTGAACACACGGGTGAACATACACTAGAGAGCACACATGAATAAACGTACACTAATGAACACATTAATGAACATACACTAGCGAACAAATGGATGAACATACATTAATGAACACACGAATAAATAAACACATGTTAACATACACTTGTGAATACAGGTGAAACACACACTAGAGAGCATAAAAAGGCGAACATCCGGTAATGAACACAAGTGAACACACTTGTGAACACCGAACACACACGAGCGAACATTCATGGGCTTCAGAACATATGCACATGTTTCCACACAGCCATGTGCACTACGTCGTCCACCAATCACGAACTCCAGTGACACATAACGTCATTGTTTTAAGGACTATCTTCATCATTTGGCTGATACAAGAACATCCTGTCCTACCCAGTCCTCGTGTCGACCTCCTAATCTGTAAGGAATCCGCAATCTACACCGTTCTTTGTTAAGCGAGAAAATCAATTTCTTACATAAGTCATTAAGGATGAATGGGAAAATTTATTTCCTAATGGGGCAATGTTAACAAAACCTGGGCCTCCTTCCCTCCTATAGCGCAAGGTATAATACAAGGCCATCATACTACACGTCTACGGCAACATATCCTCCCCTCCCTCCCGCCATATCGTGGCTATCTTTTGTCCTCTGACTTACCTTTCCACACCGACGAGATAACCTGGAGCTACGAGACCTGATTCAGGAGGGCCCCCGGGGGCGGCCGGCCAGCCAGGCGACCCACCAAATCCCCCACGATACACCCGCTGCCTTTTTAACTGGTTTGTTCTGTATTCACATCGGCTGTTATCACAACGAGTCGTACACCTGCCGAGCTTTATCCTTCTCGCATGTGAATTGCTCACTGTCACATCCACAACAGCATCCCGTGAAAGCACAATGTTTTGACTGCGGCGGAGTGGGTAGCGTATTTATCGGTCAGCTGTTTAAGATTTCATATTCGCCTCGAGCTACGAGGGTCTGCCTTTAAACAGGTCATCCAGTGTGTTATAGAATGTATAGGAATGTGGCGGACACTCCTCCAGCGACTGACAACACCTACACGTGGCAGCAGGGAGAGGGAAACTTGTTTTTGCATCGGTGTTGAACAAAGGCACAGCACTACGGCACATCGAGTTCTGGCTGGGCCGCTGCCACTCGCACGCGTTCTCCTGTGACGTCACATTCAATGCCACATACTGATTTACTCCACCCATATTTAATGTAACTTTACCCTTTACAGATATCAAATTCGTATACCAATCTATTCGCTGTTATAAAATGAATCAGAATATTTCAGTAAATACGATTAAAAATGGATGCAACGCGTGGCATTAAATAAGTCATTTATATCACAAACCAGAAACCTCGAGAAATGATCGACACAGGCGCAGCAGGGTAAACAAATCGTGATCTTACACCGTCAGGACACAGGGATCACAATTCCCTGCAATGCAGCAATCGAGGAAGGTCGCGTAACTGCCAACGGGATATATAGCTCTGGCTTAGACTTATTTCACGTAGACGGTCATTGGTTCACGTGATGACCCTACTGAATGTGTAGACGATTTCTTAATATCAGGTTTACACGTCTCTACGTCTTCTAACAACCTGGAAAGGACCCAGTGGTCTAGTGTGTTTGAATTTCTTTTGTGTTCCTTTACATCAAGAATGGGGAATCAGCCTTAATCCTCTCAGATATTTAGACTCAGAAACTATCTATCTATCTATCTACCTATCTATCACTCTCTCTCTCTCTCTCTCTCTCTCTCTCTCTCTCTCTCTATATATATATATATATATATATATATATATATATATATATATTTTTTTTTTTTTTTTTTTTTTTCATACTATCCTCCACTTCCCGCATCAGCGAGGTAGCGCCAAGAACAGAGGACTGGGCCTTTGATGGAACATCCTCACCCGCCCCCCCCCCTAAGCAAAATCAGGAAATATGTTGGTATCAAATATCAAGTGGAGAAACGATGATGTGTGACGATGTTTTCACACGCTGACCCTGAAGTCAAGACACCTCGTAAGGTTTATAATTAGCCTAACCTTATTATAATAAACAATCTTGAGCTAAACTTGGCACCACAACCACCACGGCTGCCCTACAGGTCCAGGTGAGAGAGAGAGAGAGAGAGAGAGAGAGAGAGAGAGAGAGAGAGAGAGAGAGAGAGAGAGAGAGAGGACGGGGCAGTGTGGCGGGGGGGAGAAGACGATGTTCAGAGAGTACGAGGGTGGGCAGGCAGGATGTGGAGGGAGGTCAGTGATAGATAACCAGCAGGATGAAGTAGAGCAGATGATTTCCTCCAGTAAACACCAACTGTACATCTCGCCAGGTCCTGGTACAGTGATCACATTCACGCCACAGACGTGAGGGACACATGTCACATGACATGAGGCTGATTACGGGACTACAGCCCCTCCTGTATCTTAGTTACTGTTCCCCTGGGGCCCTGGGTGGATGTGTCTTAGCCTCGGGGCGGGCGGGCAGGCACGACAGACATGCACGCGTGGCAGGTGGTGGGTCCCCGACGTCTGCTCTGGCCCCAAGTGTACAATGACTGTACCTTACCAGAGAAAGAACACGAAGTCCAGCATCATCGTTGGTTGTATACGACCCTTGAACACAGCGGTACGACCCTTGACCACGAAGGTCTATGACCCTTGAACAAGGCGGTACGACCCTTGAACACGAAGGTCTATGACTCTTGAACACGGCGGTACGACCCTTGCACACGACGGTCCGATTCTTGAAGACGACGGTACGACCCTTGAACACGACGGTCCGATTCTTGAAGACGACGGTACGACCCTTGAACACGACGGTCTATAGCTCTTGAACACTACAGTACGACCATTGAACACGACGGTCCTGCTGTTGAAGACGACGGTACGACCCTTAAGCACGACGGTACGACCGTAATACATCATGATCATGACTTTGACCAAAACTCAACCTTCAAGGATCAAGTCAAATGTCACTCAATCACACACACCCACGGGTCGTACTGTCGCGCTAAGGGATCGTAACTTTGCGCTCGAGTCGTACAATTGACATCTAACGTCCCATCGTCGTGTCAGAGGAACGTAACGTACCGTCGTTCTCAGAATAACTGTATCGTTCAAATAATAATTGCAAGGCTATCCATCCCCATCCCAGCCCTTGAGTTACGAGCAGAGCATCCTAAGCCTAAGACACGATGATGGCAACTACGCGACACACGATCCGAAAATCCTGGGTCATATAAGTGAGAGATGCCACAGTGCCGGGTCAAAGGCCAGGACAGGATGGTGGGTGGGGCAAGGCAGCTCATCCACAATACCTTCCTCCTCCTCCTCCTCGTCGTGATCACACGATCAGTGTCAGTGCTCAGTACATACCGGTATCTCCTAGCGAAGGATACAAACAAGCTTTATACGTTACTTCACGCTGAATGACGTTATGTACACAACGACACGTCACGAAACTGTGATAAAACAGCGGTCTTTCATCTCCCATATTCACAACAAGTCTTGGCGATAAACACAGATACCGTAGATAATCACAGATACCGTAGATGAACACAGATACCGTAGATAAACACAGATACCGTAGATTATCAACGATACGAACTATCTGGCGATGCCAAAGTCCTTGGGGAGGGAGCTCTGGACGTGGGTGTGGAGGGAGGTAGGGCGAGGGTGCGGAGGAGGGGAAAAAAATATGGAGGGAAGAGGTGTGGGCGATAGAGTGTGCAAAGAGGGAGGGAGGGAGGGAGGATAGTATATCAGAGAACATAAGAATGACAAATAAGGAGAGCCCTCATGTGCCACGACTTTGTATTAAGACTGTTGTATCCTTCGCTTGACAGCTAAACTCTGTGCCCACAACACCTACCATCCTGATAACTGATAATCACGCCAGAGTCTGTCTCTTCTTTCATGACTGGCGTAGAGGAAGGACGGCAGCGCTGAGGGAGGGAGGAGAGCGGCACTGGAAGCGCAGTAAGCGGTAAAGTTCAACACGGTGCCTACCACTGGTAGGCTTATTAGACCCGTCAGTGAGGACGGGGGGCGCGGGCCACGTCCCTGGGTATAAACATCCCTACACCGAGCCATCAGCTGGCCAGGCCTGGTGGTGCTCCGTCCCTAGCCCATGTTGGTATTCATCCACCGACCACAGTGGGCTGCGTAACGTCTGACCATGAAGGGAATCGAACCCTAGCCTGTGGATCATATGTCAGCCGCGCTAACCACAATGCCACAAAAGAGAGAAATGATAAACGAACGTGAAGGCAATGCGATGGAGGAAGGGAGGGTAAGTGTGTGTGTGTGTGTGTGTGTGTGTGTGTGTGTGTGTGTGTGTGTGTGTGTGGTAGGATGGCGGGGAAGGGCGAGTTTGGCGAGCTATAGTCTTACCGAGTGAGGAGGGAGAATGAGGGTGAGGAGGGAGGGAAAGGTTTGGAAGTAGGGTGAGGGTGTGGAGGAGGGCTGAGGGTGTGGAGGGAGCAACAGGGTGTATACAGGAAGGACAAACAACAGAACTGATGGTGTATGACTAAACTGTTTTTTGTTTTGTTCGTTGGAGGCTCCACTCACGGACAGAGGTCCACATCAAGGCCGGACCGCAAGCAAACTATAGATATTTACATTCTTAATTGTAGCGAGAACAGGGGAACAAAGGCAAGAAGTCACCTCACCACACACCATCCCTCCGGCACCACGAGAAGCAGGGGAAAAGGTTAAAGGGAAAAAAACTATGCAAGACCCAGAGCATACACTGCCATGGACGTTTTATGGGAAAGTATAAACGAGAAAAATTTCCGAAATTTGAGTACAGCCCCAGGGACCCTGAGTGTAGGAAACTACAGCCCCAGGGACCCTGAGTGTAGGAAACTCAAGGTTGAAAGTGAAAAAAAAAAGAAAAATAACAATAGATTTTTGAGATTACGTTTGTTTGTTTTTCCTAGCCAGACACTTTTACTGATGACAGATATCATGGAGGTGTTGTCTGGCCTTGATCCGTGGGCAGTGACAGTCTTGGCTCTGACGTCCAGTGGTAATCTCTATCAGTTTTCTACATATCTAAAGCTTAGGGGGGATACAACGTCAACAATGCTGTTACACTGTATTCCATTTAACTTCAAACCGTTATTTCTAGTCAGGATCATTGCCTCATGTGAAGTAATTTTCGTATGTTATTAGCTTCAGAATCATTTAGTTTTTAAAACCGATGAGGTCTCACAGTCCGTCTCTCAAATCTTTTTGAGAGACAATAGTTTTTTTGATGGAATTTGTTTTGCTCCTCTGCTCTGAATACGTTCATGTTTTCTTCGTCTTTCATCAAGTCTAATGACCAGAATTGAACAGGGTACTCCATATGAGGTCTGACCAGGGTGCTGTATACAGTATTGTAGAACTAAGTGTCACTTTTATCTATGACACCCAGCTCTCTGTTGGCTCTACTGTATATGGCGAAGCAAGGAACGACGCGACGGGGAGGGTGGGGAATGAGGGAGGGTTCTGAAGGAGGGAGGGCAAGGCTGTGGAGAGAGGCTTGAGGTGTGAATGAGGGCATAAGAGGAGGGAGGATGAGGGAGTAAGGACGAGGAAGTGGAGTGAGGGAGGGTGTGGGGGTGAGGAGGGAGTGTCTTGACCCTTGAGACTGGTGGTACCTGGCTGTAAGAGGCGAGCGGTGTGGGTAACCTCGCCTCCCTCAGGGACCCGGGACGGAGCACAACGCTGCTACCCTCCAGAAGGAGGACGACATTCCTCCTCATTTTTTACCCTCCACTATTTACCCTTCACATTATGCCTCACGTACGGCTCGCATGCACCTCACCCTTGAACACCTACCTCCATATTACACTGTTTACTGTTAACGGCAAAAAAATCATTTGTATATTTTCAAGTAAATTTAGTCATGTAGGCAAGGGAGGAACATACACTTGTGCTCACACAGGTCTGAGGTGTTGTGAGGCGTGTGTCGCTGTGTATAATAACTGACGTTATTATACAATGATACACATACCACCTTATATCATGGAAATTAGATATGATTCAATTCACATATCACATACCTCCTCTCCGTCATTTCCAATATACAAGTCAACTATAATACATGACTTTTGTGTTGTGATGTTTTTGACCATCTTTGGCAGTGTTATTAATGTCTGTATGAATGTCTGTATCTTCTGTGCGTCATAACTCTTGCTTCCAGATGTATCTTGATAGTGCCATTAACAATGTTATCATTTTCCGACAGGACAAACCAGTTTAATTACCTCTAGTTCTCTATCCTCTCCGCTTGCCCTAAATACCCTGTGACCAGAATAGATACGTCTCTGAGCCAGATATAGATATGCCAGTATTAATGGTAATTAGACTGAAACTGTTGTGGATTCCCTCACACACACACGTCACCGCGCTCATGATAGAGTCGATGCTTTAGACAAACCTGCACTTGATAACGAGGCTGCTGAGCACAACGTTGTCTTGTTATCATTAAGGAACTAACGGGTCTGTCTGAAGCAGGAGGACGGGTGCAAATAGGCACTGGATGTTCCATTTTCCATCACAGTAAATTGAGGCATGTAGGAAAATGTGAATGGCGAGGATAACAAGGTCATTACAAGACATGATGATGTCATAGATTAATGCTTAAGCTACAGGTTTTGTTGACGACTTGGCCCTTTGGCCTTATCTGGAGATATTAATCATGGGAAGTGTCAAGCTTGTGGCCAGACGTTTGGACACAACGTAGAACAATGTGTCTTAGATTGCGACAAAAACATACAAATAAAACAGCGTCTATTAGTGACAGGTCCTGAACCAACCTTGCGGTTGGGACAACACCGAATTCTGATCGTGCATCCACTTTTTGCATCAAGTAGATGTGGTTAACAATACGTAACCTCCTGTAATACCCTAAGCTTGTGACACCTCATGCCGTAACCATCTGTCCTCCCAGTGTGACCTCTGTAATCCTATTGCGCAACCCCTCGTAAGGTGATCACGGCCGCCACAGTATACCAGCCGCTCACACCGGCAAAAGCTAAAGGAAAAAGAATAGATTCTAGGTTGCCAGCACACCTGACAACCCCCTACTCCCAAGCATTAAGTTTTGTGGGCGCTCTCTGCTTGCCCAAACATACCCCACGCTATCTGTTCTTTATCCACACTGTCTCAGTCATACTTTTCTACGCTAAAAGTAAAATTATTCTAAGATTCAAAGCTAAATCATGGGTCTTTACAGAGACTAGTCCAGTCGTTTCTGACAAGATCTAAGGCTTGGAAGTCACGAGGTTCATCGTTTCTGATGGGAGAGGCACCTACAGCTCGTTATATTATGAATACTGGATACAGCAGACGTGTGTGGCGTCCCAGACTCTGGTCATGTTCCTCCTGCATACACCCAAGTCGTCCTGCTGTTGCCATTTGTCCCCCCTACCTCCTTCAGGTGTCCCAGGTTGAGCCGCCTCACCAGCCGACCTACTGGTCTACAACATCGTACCTCAGACCACTTCCCACCACCAGAGGACATGGACGAGATGGGCTAACCCATCATCGTACTGTTCACATGTCAACACACACAGTCCGCCATGCCTGCTCACCAGCAGACGACCTACAGAGCAAACCTTCCCACTGACTCTCTCTACACCACAATGCAGACCCCCCCTCCCGTAGCGGAGGGCGTCTGCACCATCCCTCCCTCACTCGCGTCTTGATTGCTCCCCCATACCAACTCTTCCCCAGGGGCACGGGCTCCACCCCTGGGTTTCCGCACGCCCTACTTTTCTCACCTTCCTATTTTACTGTCTATGATGATCTGAATATTGGTTTATGTTTACCATTATATTGATATTCTCTCCTGCCCTTACTGTATTAGTTTACGAAATCTGTTTCCTTTGTGTGTGGGTACGAGAATTGTTACAAAACATTATCTTGTTTGTAGTTTGCCTGAAGAAAGATCTGAAGTGGAGTGGGAGCCTCAGTGTTGCGCCTGTAAACCAACAAGTGGTCGTGGTGTTGAGTCATCTGGAGTACCACTCGACCGATGTGAATCGAGAGCCACTCCAGCTGACGCCTATGAAGTGATTCTGTAGTTTAGGCAGTCGACTGAATAGACCGACTCTTGGGCAAGAGCCGGTTGTTTATTGTTGGTGGGTTATGCGCTGGTAGGTCATGAGTTGGTGGGTTATGCGCTGGTGGGTCATGTGATGGTGGGTTATGCGCTGGTGGGTCATACGCTGTTGGGTCATGCGCTGGTGGGTCATGGCGGTAATAGGACGCACAAGCCTTTGTGTTGGTGTTGGGATTTGATACTTTATAAATGTTTACACCTGAGGAGGCGGACTGTCTCCGTGAAACACTGTCGTGTGTTGTAGACTATGTATGAATCATCTAAACTCCTCCTGTGGTGGGAATCACCCTTCATGCGTGTATGTATGTGATGAATCTCAGATACAATGACACGGAAGCCTTGTGCGAATGAAGACATTGATAGTATCACTCGAGTCAAATGATCAAAGTAGATACTCTAAGAAGCGCTAAGGGAAGTGTAGGAGTCTATGGCTGAGGGTGAGTGTGAGTGTTCTGAGAGGGTGCACGTAACCCAGGAAACTGGAGGTGGTTAATGGTAATGGAACGTAATAGGAGAGTATGATGAATCCTCAATGTGGAAATATCACGAGACAACACCAGAATCCGGAAGGTCAGTATGAGGACATGTGTAAAGGTCGCGGGTGTTCCTACGCAGTTGGCCACAAGGATGCTGAGGTAAACACGGGTATCAAAGTGATCTTTTTGATCTATTAACCTATTCCTCGCTCCACTCTTACTGTTACTTAAATATTTACCTATTACTTCCATCTTCTCTCGTTCTATCCGCGTCTTTACCTATTACTTCCATCTTCTCTCGTTCTATCTGCGTCTTTACCTATTACTTCCATCTTCTCTCGTTCTATCTGCGTCTTTACCTATTACTTCCATCTTCTCTCGTTCTATTTGCGTCTCACGTCTCATCACAACTTTCTCTATAAACTTGAAAAGGATTTCTTAGTGGGGCTGGCGTAACACCGTTACGTTTAACATTTCTAAAACACTATTTCTGCCCATCTTCCTTTGTAAAATCCCTCATAATTTCCCCATCTCCTTTAATGGGTCTGTTATTCCACCACTCAAAACGATAAAGATATGTGGCATCAATACAACATCTAAACTGTCTTGGAAAACCTCACATTACACATGTAGCTACGAAACTAGAAGTCCTAGTCAGATGTCGTAAATCTTATTCTTAAAACCAGTTAATCCAGTTCCACAAAAGATTGATATGTTCTTGCATGGAGTTCTGCTTTAACATCTGGGGAGGTTCCAGCTCTATAAACATATTAGATACACGACAGAGTCGAGTCCGAAGCGATTCGAAATATCAACTCTCGCTCTGACTTCGAAATTTGACTCACTCTTGGCCGCAGTGTTGCCTCACTTTTCCTCTTCCGGGGGTATTTTTGTTTTGTTTTGGTTCCTGCTCCCAAGGGCTGGCTGTCTGTGTGCCCCCACCATCAGCTACACCACGGGCTCACGTGATCACTGTTGTAGCCGTTGGCAACTCGAGGATGAGTCGTTGTGATGTTTCTCTCTTTCCCTCCATCTCGAAGCTCTGGAACACTCCACGATCCGTACCATCTTGAACAGCATATTTTTCCACTCCAAGAAAACTTTTAAAATCTATTTCTCCTCCTCTTGTGTCTCCCTCTCTTTAATCCATTCCCGCATGACACTTAAGGTCTGGCCTTGACGTGGTCTTTGATCTGTGACTGGAGCCTCGATCACAAAAAAAGAAATCAGAGCGAAGATAGACTGATACACAAGGAAGGTGGGAGATATGCCCTGCGTGGGAGATAAGATAACCAAGGGGAAGGTGAACCTGACGACGCATACGACTCACTGCACATCGAATTCCGAATTAGACATCGACAATAACTTTTGGTACAGATTACACACCCCAAAACAATAAGCAGAAGACGGTACTACTTCATACGAAGATATCAAGTCTCTAATCAACACGATAGATGTAGTAACTACAGGAGACTCTTACCAAGCCAAGCATTACCACGGATTTCTTATCGGTTCACACAGAGGCAAACGGACAAATCGTTTGAGCAAGAGAGAGCTTAATATATCAAGTCATCTTAGATCCAACGAGAGGTAATATTAGGCTTACTCGAGTAACCGTATGGTCACTGATACCCACAAACGGATCAAATTAGCGTCTGTAAGGCTGATGTACATCATGGTGATAATGACCACAATAATATCCGTTTCACCGTAAATTTCTTCTCAGATTCTTAAAGACAACATGATGATTTGTAACTCTAAATTAGTAATCATAGATTCAGACTTAGAAAAAAATCGGCATAGTATCACATAACAAGACCGTTAGGAAAGAATCAAAGCCAAATTGTTCTTGAATAGAGGATCAGTTAACAGACAGATCGCAAAAAAGTCATGTTCAACATGGAAACATCCAACTGGCTGCGCGTGACAAGTGGGGTACTACAAGGATCACTTCTACGACCCATACTTTTTAATTTCCTGTATGATCTCGAGACTCAAAGTCCTATCTATGCGTCAAAATTCATCGGTAGATAAGAAATCAGGAAATAAACTTCAGGCGAAGGAAGACCAACCAGGGATCCAGAGTGATTTAGGCAAATTGATGGAGAGTACCAGGGCCAAGGCGAATGGACATTATTACAGACCAATGCAAAATAAAGCATTCTGATGAGGAAAATATTAATTACGAATACAATATGCGACGTAAGCCATTATCAAACGTGAGAAAACAAAAAGTCCTTGGAATCATAATCAGTAATGACGTAACATACAGAAAGCAATGTCTAACTGCGTACAATACTGGAAACAGAATGTTAGGCTTCAAAGTTAGAAATGAAAACTATAAAACAGAGGACATAATACAAACGACTTACAGTTCTCTGGAATATACTATTTAATTCTGGTCACCAAACTTGATCAAGGACGAAAGAAACTAGAATCAATACAGAATACAGCAGTAAAATTAATTCCTCCGCTCAGAAATATGCCTTCCAAAGCAAGGTTCAGATATCTTAAATAATTGTTTTTTCATAGCTAGATAACAAGGAGACTTACCTTCAACTTTGAAAATACTAAATGATTTCGACAGCATAAAACACAACAATTTCTCCACATCTGATAGAGCTTCAAAGACTAGAAAACAACAGCATGAAATCTAAAGGCATATATAACAATGACATGAGAGAAAGCGTTTTCAACCGAGGAGCTGTAGATCAGTGTACTAGACCACTATCAGACACCGTCAACACGTGATTAATAGTCCCTATAAATCAAGGCTAAACAAACACTCCTGCGATAACAGTTATCAGTCGACAACCGTGTTAAAGATCGCTAAACACAGCAATACTCCTATCTAGCTTTTTTATTTTTTTTGGCCTCCACCCTCGAAAGTCCAAGCTTGAGACATTGAGGGCGTTTTCAATGCCATTCTTACTATCCTGTGAAACTTGGATGTTATCATATTCTCTCTCCACTACATGGTGTTCCTTCTGTCATTTTGCTTCCTAGACAACTGTTGTGCCCGGAGGGAGCGGTGGGTGGGGAGGTGCCTTCTGCTTTACTTCCCTGTACAGCTCTATCTCCAATATCATCACTCCTTTTTGGATGGGACAAAGATGCCCTGAGTCCACCTCCTCCTATAGTGATGTCCTGTACCCAGAGTGCGATCCATGCTTGCCCTCCCCCCCAACCCTAGCCATGCAACCTTCACCCAAGCTATCACTAAAATGTTTTGCCCGTATGTGTACATAAATAAGTTGTTTACAACCAGAATTAATGATGACCTCATGATGGTATTACTCTTCTCCAGCAGATAACCTCGTCATGGACCATCAAAGTCCCCCCTCTCTTATCTCTCCTTCCCATGTTGTACTCCCATGGGAGAGCGAGATAACGCTAGGATTAATGGTACACGAAGTTATCTGGTGAAGGACAATGTTAGGTTCCAACTGTACACTCTTAATCGGTCCAGACAGACAGGATAGTGAAATAAAAGGTAGTTATCTCTCTCTCGAGTGAGAGAGCTTAATTCTTTTTTTCTAGACGTAGAGAGACAAGGCATTTCAGTGAGAGCATGGGTGATGGGCACATATCTAGTGGGTAGGTGGAGGCCAGAACAGAGCGTACAGTACAGCGACATACAAGGGTGATAGGTTGGGGCCCCAAGGACCCAAAGGGTCTGTAGGTTGAGTAGGAGAATCCTGGGTGAACGTGATGATTTTCATCACAATGACCCCCGAGCACATCCCAGTGGTGCTGACCCAGACCCTAGCCACACCCCAGTGGTGCTGACCCTGACCCTAGCCACACCCCAGTGGTGCTGACCCTGACTCTAGCCACACCTCAGTGGTGCTGACCCTGACCCTAGCCACGCCCAAGTGGTGCTGACCCTGACCCTAGCCACACCCCAGTGATGCTGACCCTGACCCTAGCCACACCCCAGTGGTGCTGACCCTGACCCTAGCCACACCTCAGTGGTGCTGACCCTGACCCTAGCCACGCCCAAGTGGTGCTGACCCTGACCCTAGCCACACCCCAGTGATGCTGACCCTGACCCTAGCACACCACAGTGGTGCTGACCCTGACCCCACATGTTCGCCAGACGACACCACGCGTCACTTGTACGTGCTGGGGAAGCCGACCCAGGGATTGTAGGTCAGGTGACACCGGCGGTGAGGCCGTGAGCTGCCGGGGGCGGGAGGCTCTACCTGCAGCAGGTCAAGGCTCAGGACGTCCGTCACATGACCTTACACAAGACGCAGCAGGAGACATGGATCGGCGCCACAACATCTGGTCACATGTTCACACATGAGGGATGACACCACCTTCACAACCTCCGGTTATTTACAACCATGAACCGTCAAAACGATGGTTATTTACAACCATGAACCGCTATAACCATATACTACAACATCATTATGTCGCTAAGGGAAATCGTTAAGAACACCGTAAACATTACCATGGCTCACGACCCGCCATAACCACGACTGCTCACCATGGTGACCCACCATAACCACGTCTGGTCACCATGGTGACCCATAACCACGACTGGTCACCATGGTGACCCATAACCACGACTGGTCACCATGGTGACACACCATAACCACGACTGGTTACCATGGTGACCTACCATAACCACGACTGGTTACCATGGTGACCCACCATAACCACGACTGGTTACCATGGTGACCCACCATAACCACGACTGGTTACCATGGTGACCCACCATAACCACGACTGGTCACCATGGTGACCCATAACCACGACTGGTTACCATGGTGACCCATAACCACAACTGCTCACCATGGTGACCCACCATAACCACGACTGGTTACCATGGTGACCCACCATAACCACGACTGGTTACCATGGTGACCCACCATAACCACGACTGGTCACCATGGTGACCCATAACCACGACTGGTTACCATGGTGACCCATAACCACGAACTGCTCACCATGGTGACCCACCATAACCACGACTGGTTACCATGGTGACCTACCATAACCACGACTGGTCACCATGGTGACCCATAACCACGACTGGTTACCATGGTGACCCACCATAACCACGACTGGTTACCATGGTGACCCACCATAACCACGACTGGTTACCATGGTGACCCATAACCACGACTGGTTACCATGGTGACCCACCATAACCACGACTGGTTACCATGCTGGCCCACCATAACCACGACTGGTCACCATGGTGACCCATAACCACGACTGGTACCATGGTGACCCACCATAACCACGACTGGTTACCATGGTGACCCACCATAACCACGACTGGTTACCATGGTGACCCACCATAACCACGACTGGTTACCATGGTGACCCACCATAACCACGACTGGTTACCATGCTGGCCCACCATAACCACGACTGGTTACCATGGTGACCCATAACCACGACTGGTCACCATGGTGATCCATAACCACGACTGGTCACCATGGTGACCCACCATAACCACGACTGGTTACCATGGTGACCCACCATAACCACGACTGGTCACCATGGTGACCCACCATAACCACGACTGCTCACCATAGTGACCCATAACCACGACTGGTTACCATGGTGACCCACCATAACCACGACTGGTTACCATGGTGACCCACCATAACCACGACTGGTCACCATGGTGACCCACCATAACCACGACTGGTTACCATGGTGACCCACCATAACCACGACTGCTCACCATGGTGACCCACCATAACCACGACTGCTCACCATAGTGACCCATAACCACGACTGCTCACCATGGTGACCCACCATAACCACGACTGGTTACCATGGTGACCCACCATAACCACGACTGCTCACCATGGTGACCCACCATAACCACGACTGCTCACCATAGTGACCCATAACCACGACTGGTCACCATGGTGACCCACCATAACCACGACTGCTCACCATGGTGACCCACCATAACCACGACTGCTCACCATGGTGACCCACCATAACCACGACTGCTCACCATAGTGACCCATAACCACGACTGGTTACCATGGTGACCCATAACCACGTCTGGTTACCATGGTGACCCACCATAACCACGACTGCTCACCATAGTGACCCATAACCACGACTGGTTACCATGGTGACCCACCATAACCACGACTGGTTACCATGGTGATCCATAACCACGACTGGTCACCATGGTGACCCATAACCACGTCTGGTTACCATGGTGACCCACCATAACCACGACTGGTTACCATGTTGACTCATAACCACGACTGGTTACCATGGTGACCCACCATAACCACGACTGGTTACCATGGTGACCCACCATAACCACGACTGGTTACCATGGTGACCCACCATAACCACGACTGGTTACCATGGTGACCCACCATAACCACGACTGGTCACCATGGTGACCCACCATAACCACGTCTGGTTGCCATGGAGACCCACCATAACCATCACGATGTCCACCATTACTGGTCATAACCATGATCCGTCGATGTTGTGGTCAGGCACCACACTGACCTGCAGCCACCATAAATCTACACCACGAACCTTAGCCTGCATTATGTAGAACATCTACTGAGCAAATATCGTATCTACGTCAGTAATAAGTACACACTTTACACTACTTAAGAACACACACTTTACTTAAGTACACACACTTTACGCTACTTAAGTATACGCATTACACTACAAACGTCATCTGTTTGCTGTCACTCCGTCCCGCTCCTACAACGGGACCAACAGACACGCGCGTTCCTCCGTCAGGTTATGATCAGTCAACACTGTGCATCATTACTGTCATACACTGTGTAATGACGACATGTGACGTGACAGCGATAATGGAAGACGTTCCAGTGTTTTCCCGTGCGCCTCAGAGAGAGAGAGAGAGAGAGAGAGAGAGAGAGAGAGAGAGAGAGAGAGAGAGAGAGAGAGAGAGAGCTGAATTTCTCAATTTACCTTTTTTTTTATTTTACCTGATCTCGACCCCCCTCCCCCAACGATCTACCCACCACGGCCAAATACGTACTGTTGTGTTCCCATGTTTACATTTTTCATCCGGGGGCGATTTTGCCAAATCTGTAGATCCAGTCAGTCACTAAGACTCGGTTAAGACTGTCAACGCCACTACCCAAGTCCACACGTCTCTCCTGAAGTTCAGTAACGGTCTCCATGACCTCTACTACTGTGAGATCCACCACCATGACCTCTACTACTGTGAGATCCACCACCATGACCCCTACTACTGTGAGATCCACCACCATGACCCCTACTACTGTGAGATCCACCACCATGTCTGTCTTCATGGTGTTAACGTGTATATCGTGAATAACACAATGATTACCCTGTGTCGGGGATAATGACGACGATTGTAATGTTGAATAATTTGAATCAATTCATCTGCTTATAATATGTTATTACCGTGATCAATGCTTCACACACACACACACCCGGATGTGGATTGGAAGCAGTGGTTTCAGTGCACTTACACAACATGACAGCTACAGAATGGATATGAACGGATGTGGCCATTCTTCGTCTATTCCAGGCGATCAAGTATAATATATATATATATATATATATATATATATATATATATATATATATATATATATATATATATATATATATTTCTTTTTTTTTTATACTTTGTCGCTGTCTCCCGCGTTTGCGAGGTAGCGCAAGGAAACAGACGAAAGAAATGGCCCAACCCACCCCCATACACATGTATATACATACGTCCACACACGCAAATATACATACCTACACAGCTTTCCATTGTTTACCCCAGACGCTTCACATGCCTTGATTCAATCCACTGACAGCACGTCAACCCCGGTATACCACATCGTTCCAATTCACTCTATTCCTTGCCCTCCTTTCACCCTCCTGCATGTTCAGGCCCCGATCACACAAAATCTTTTTCACTCCATATATATATATATATATATATATATATATATATATATATATATATATATATATATATATCTATATATATATATATATATATATATTCCTATGAGTCCACGGGGAAAATGAAACACGAAAAGTTCCCAAGGGCACTTTCGTGTAATAATCACATCATCAGGGGAGACACAAGAGAGAAATATAACAGTCAGTTGATATACATCGAAGAGGCGAAGCTAGGACGCCATTTGGTAAACATGTGATTTACCAATGTATATATATATATATATATATATATATATATATATATATATATATACATTGAACGTCAAGACAGTCATAAAGAAGGCTATAACCTAAGCCAGGCTACCAACTCACTGTCGGCCTGGACCACCAGGCTACTTAATGGTAGGCTACGTAACATCCTTATCATCTTTTTCTCATCTCTTAGTTGGACGTGTGTATCAAGAACAAACAAAGGAACAACAACACAAAAATCATGAAATGCTTCCGCTGGAAACGTTAATATTTTGCGAAATCAAACTTGCCACAAATTGCGTCGGTTTGCTTCGTGTTGCCGTCTGGAAATATTATGGGTTTTTACGTTATTCTTTTTTTTCCCTCCACAACCTGTCACTCGTGTGTATCATTATGTGATTCATAACAACAGTCTTCTTCATCATGGTATTCCTCGATAATATCTAGTCCCACTCTCCGTACTTCCTACATTCCACACTGTAATTTTCGCTAAATTCATATCTTACTTAATTCCTAACCGTTATCTTTTTTTTATTGACACTCGCTCTCATAACTTCTTACACCGCTGCTCACACTGCTCGCGATCATTTTCCCATTTCCTTCACTATGACTTCATTTTACCTTCTTTTTTTTCTTCTACATTCTCATCCTTCACATAACACTTTCATCTTATTTTCAACCTGTTCTTAATACTTATTGTCGCTACACTCACCTCGCACCTTCAGCCGTCACACTCCCTACACACATATCCTCGCTACCTCTACTTCCCCAGTGTGACTCTACTTATTGCCTCAATTTATCTTCCTCTCTCTATGTCTCTATGTGTGTGAGTGAGTGAGTGAGTGAGTGAGTGTGTGTGTGTGTGTGTGTGTGTGTGTGTGTGTGTGTGTGTTGGGGAGGGTAGGAGTAGGGATAGCTCGTGTCCTCCTGTCCTCGGTACCCAGCAGGATGTAGGACCGGACGACTCTACTTTTTCCAGTGCCGTTGGAAGGTGTAGCCTTCGCTGCTACAGTTCTTGTGGCCAGCTCCGTGCGTCAGAGGGCCATGGCTCCACGGCGAGCCACCCTCACCGTTTTGCTTTTTTTTATGGCATGTGCCAGGTAAAAATTTTCCGCGCTCGTGGCATTGGATACTGTTCTCGTGGATGGTGATACTCCTGCTTGCGCCGTCTTCCAAGGTCGACAGCGAACGGAGAGGGTGGTTTTCCCACCGTACATGGCGGTATATAGGAGTCACAGGTTAACAGACCTGCTGGTCTGTAGAAATGTAGTTAATGGAACACCTGACCACCGGTGTATGACCGTGTTATCAACCGCAGGACAGAACGAGTAACCTAAATTCTTGTTCTGTATACAGAGAGACAAGGTAGCAAAACAGGATTTTACATCTTGCGACGTTCCAGGACTTACACCAGTGGTGGCTTCGTTACGTTGACTCCTGCTGAATATCTTAGGGTGAGTGGGGGAGGCAAAGATGAGGGCGATAGGATAGTGCCTAGTGTGGGCGGCAGGGATGGTAATCAAGGCGTACCACGGGAGGGTAGCTACTGCCGCCCGCACCTCTGGACCACCACCACCACCAGTTTTTACTCTAGTGACGCAGATACACTCGTTTGCGGGAGTCGTGCCATAAATAGACGCAAACAATAGTCCATTTGCACCAGATGCACTCCTGTACTGAGCAACAGTATGGATGCTCGGCTTAAGAGGCTCTGGTATTCACAATAATGAAATACATCTTTACTTAACCTTTACAGCGTTCCATAATAACCCAGAAGAACCCGGAAGGATGTCGGAGGCAGAGACCCTGAAGGTGCTACGGGGGGTTTTTTGAAGACCGACCTGAACGTACTGAGGAGCTGGACCTGTGCTTGGCTGAGACCGGTGTGCGTGTGGAGAGAGAGAGAGAGAGAGAGAGAGAGAGAGAGAGAGAGAGAGAGAGAGAGAGAGAGAGCGCCAGGCCTGCCCGCTGCTCCAGTCCACATCGATCTCCGGACGCTGGGGGCCGGTAATGTGGCCTTACACCCCCCACGAATGAACGGATACGAGTCGTGACAAACACCACGAAAGAGGTTGATATATGCTGATGCGAATGGTCGCGTGTTGGCACTATGTTATCAACGGATGGATTACATGATGATGATGGCACTCGTGTGGAACTTGAGTGGGAAGGAAAAGACATAAAAAGTCGCTGTCGCTAAGAATGCAATGTGATCATCAGTCCCAAGTGTTTACAACAATGTTCTGGCCCAACATTCCATAATTTCTGCAAGAATCTTGATGTTGTAAACATCACTACAACAGCGTCACATCGTGACGTAACTCGGGACCCTAAACAAAGTATTCATCGACAAGATAACAGAAATGTAATTTCTCAGTTTCATATATGAAATTACGATACTGGACTAGACTCATTTATCAGACATCTAAACTATCTATGGAGAAAACGATTCTCTTTATCCATTGAGAAAATAATAATCTTATAAATAATTATATTATTTGTTATCCTTATCAATCCATCCATGACCCACGATGATCCTGGGCTGCCCTGGCTTGACCTGTGACACGGGTTCAGAGGTGAAGGTTCCTGACCATCAAGATATAAGATGACTTCCTGTAAGGAACACAGCCCTGACCTACCTTGACCCCCAGGCAGACGACATCAGCGGCAGCAGCAAAGGAGTCAGGTAAGGTTATATAGTTTGACCGTTTGGAAAGCATATCTTAAAACTATTTATGTATCTTGTCTCAGTTTGGTTGCAAGAGATTAGACTACGTTTGGGGCGATGCAGGAGCGGAACTGAGACATCTAGAACATATACAGATAACTGGAATTAATAATTTATGTTTGTTATATACACAGAGTAATGCACCAACAGGATGGAGTTATGATAATGATGAAGACCGTGCACGAGGAACCTGTACCACGACTTACCACTGGACTCAAGGTAATATGATGATCACACTGGCCGAGGTGGAGTGACTCTCGTCTTCCAGCGCATCACTGTAATTAAGCGTACACTACATCGCCAGACTCAACGCTGCCACGCCAGGCTGCCTACGCCAGCAAACTGATCATATTAATATCGTTACTCGAGAAAGAGCATTGCCCCCTCCTGTGTGTGTGTGCGTGGGGCGCACCCCCTCTGCGCTGCTGGATAGGGTGGTGGTTGACATCTGCACTAACCCTACCCCGGCCATTCTTACTAACTCCGGCTGTTGTCCTGGTGTGTAAATATAGCCGGGGGAGGCCGCTGCCGCTGACCTCCCCCGGCCAACCTCTGATCCCCATCACCAGCACCCCTGCGTCCTCACCTTATCCTCGGTGAGGAGAAGCCTCATCCTTCCTGTTCCTAAGATGAGAGAGAAAGGAAAAAGCGACACTCTCTCTTCCCCCACGACAGCCCCGGGATTGTGCTGTTGAGTACAGGAGACGTAGCAGGGGCGCGGCCTTCCCGTCCCATGCCCGACTTGGGATTCCATTCTGGGAAAGGACTGTACTTAGTCTCATGTTCCTACTGTCCCAAGGTTAGGGAAGGCGGTCCTTCTATCTCCCACAGTCCTGCTGTTTAAGGGAAGGGTTCCTTCCCTCTACCCTCGGGATACTACTGTCCCAGGGGAAGGAGCCCGTCCCTCTA
>NC_092237.1:50042043-50102043 GCF_036320965.1 Panulirus ornatus
ACACGGATGGAGAACCAGTTGATGGTTGAAAAGCATTTGGTTTCAGTTGATATTATGTGAAACGACTATAGTTTCCAGGAACTGATGAATAACATGACTGGATAGGTTAGAACACACAATGCCCACGTATATTACGCGTGTGGTGGAAAGCGTCTAAGACAGGGATTTTTGGGGTGCTAGAAATCCTTCCCCTCCTGTATTATCACTTCCCTGTCCTCTGTACTCCTTTCTTCGTGACCTATCCTCCTCTAACGTCCTTTTTCAGACACTCTCTTAACGAGCTTTCCCACCACCCCCTCACCTTACCGTACTCTGTATCAATATCAACAACTGTAATGCCAACATACACTTCCACTGTGCGACGCCAACAGATCAATTCGTTGTAGATGTGAATGCAAACACCAACAGACCACTGGAGGCAGAATCTCAAGGCTCTTTGTGATACTCGGAAAACATAAGAGAGCGACACAGCTGAGTGTGGTGAGGATAGAAAAAAACATATACCTTCCATGGTGAGGATTGCTTGTTATACACCTAAACGAGTGAAGCAAATAACGCCACTTGTGGATATCAAGTAACCGTCGAGACTATTTTCTAAATGTATGTTTTTTTCAAATGTATGATGTCTTTCTTCACTGCACTTGCTGGTAAGATGCTCCATATGGTCAATAAACTAACGAAATATTGTTTCTTTTTTGCCATAAGTAAATAGTTTTCCTGCGGGTCTGTATGTATTGAGTAGTGCGGATGACCCCCCAAATAATGAATTACCCTTCAATAGATGCTTAGATCATAAGTTAAAACGTTGGATAATTCTCAGTACCTGTATTAGACCGCCTCTTAACCTTCACTTCTCTAAGCTATATAGGTTAAGGATTCCTCGACGGCTTTCATAGGAGTTAATTCTAAATCAGATATTATCTTGGAGGCTTACAACTGTATTTTTTTTTTTCAAGTATAACGACTAAAACTGTTACTTAGTTGCACAGGTTTTTCACAATTCTCTTGCTGTAGCACGAGTCTGGATTTGTTTTCTTGCCTTGAAGCGTCTGGTGATTTATACTCAAATATAAAAAACAAAAAATTCGACGATTAATTCGTAAACTGTATTGTGTGAATGACGATCCAGCTTGAATTTGAATGCCTTTCTTCTTTCATATTAATATTCATCATTCCAAGACCTGTTTATATCTTGGCGGTAGACTGTCACTGATTATTATCACAGTATTTTTCATTCTTATCTTACAGCTCAACAGATTTCTCAATGTACTTTTTGTTGTTTTTCTTGCCGGTTTGCTATTTCACACCTTTCAATATACTATGATCAACTGATTCTTTTGATGTGGAGAAATAGCATCTACAGGCTAATCAGTTTATTGGTATCTATAGATATCTAAAAGCTTAAAATGTATCGATTACTCCATGTACATGTCAATAATTCACGTTAGAGTAAAGGTCCCAAGAATAACCCCACCGGCACTCCACTTGTCACGTCTGGCCAATCACTGTTAAGTTTGACAGTTATGCAAGACAAAGTGATCTTATATAACGTATCGCATTGTTCGACCGTAAAGCTAATGGTACAAAAAAAAAGTAGTTCCCGTATAAGAAAAGGAAGCAAAAACCAAACGAGAAAGGAACATGAATGGTGGCTATGAAATATCAAAAACCACTTCTATACTAAAGGTGGATCCTATGAACATAGAGCGCAAACAAAAAGAAATGCAAATGCACACCAGAACTGACTTGTCATACATCATATCTTCCTTGCACCGTAGCCAGCTTCTCAATACACGGTTCCACTAGATGAAACGCTCATGTTTCTCATGCGGTTTCAATATCTTGCCGCTTCTAACCATTTTACTCTAACCATTAACAAACAAACTCTGGGACAAAATTTTTGCATTATCAAAATACTTCTATGCCCCCACCACTTTCTGTTTAAGTACATTTGTCGAAATGAGCTGATGTAACTGTACTGTACTGTACCCACTCCCACCTGAGTGACATGAACGGTTGTCCCTGTAATGAGGAAAAAGTTAATATTAGCCCAATGGGATCTGACAAAGACCCTCTGTGACCTGTGTAATCAGTTTTTACCTTCGCGTTCACAGGGTATGTGCGGGATGCACAATAGATTTGCCGGTGATAACTGAAATCAAAATATTTCCTCCTTTGAAAGTGGTATTTCAGTAGACGACAAAGCTTAGTTTGATAACTGCTTCTTACTCATTCCAGAGGTAATTTAATGTTATATATATATATATATATATATATATATATATATATATATATATATATATATATATATATATATATATATATATATATATCTTTTCTTTTTCTTTCAAACTATTCGCCATTTCCCGCATTAGCGAGGTAGCGTTAAGAACAGAGGACTGGGCCTTTGAGGGAATACCCTCACCTGGCCCAATTCTCTGTTCCTTCTTTTGGTGTTCATAAGCAATCGGAATTCGTTCGTCAAAGAATTACGTTTTCAGACATTATTTCTACAGATAACCCTTCCCACATCGCAGCTGGATGGGGACTGGTCTATGACTATGAGAATCGGCAGCATGCGTCGTGGTCGTGGTGCCAGACCCCCGCACCGCCCGCGCCTGCACTACCTCCCTGCCAGCCACACGACACAATTTATTTATGAATTGGACGGTATAGCCTTACTTGATTTGTATTCCAGCTCGAAGTTAGTTCATGAATATACCTGTGATGAATAACTCTCTCTCTGGAACTCCCGCGAAGATTTTTTTTGTTAGTGTTACCTTACGCAAAATCTCGTTTTTATAAGCAATATAAAACTATATGTATGTATGTATATATATATATATATATATATATATATATATATATATATATATATATATATATATGTATGTATGTGTGTGTGTGTGTGTGTGTGTGTGTGTGTAAAACCTGCTGTCCATGACCTTGGTTTTAAAGTTCTTCATGATAATGGAAACACCTCTGCCAGGTATCTTTTGTAAGCCATTGAGATGCAGACAATGACAAAAGATAAACATCGGCACAAAACAAATATCCACAAAAGTAATGCAGTCGTCCAACATATCCTTTAAACAAGTTCATTCCTCACTATCCATACATTACGTAGAGAGCAGAGAACACCCAATTGGCACAGCGGAAGGCTTGGCCCAAACAAAATTAAGAGAACTAATGACACCATCCCTAGTTTTGCATGATAACTTTAAGCCATTTCTGTTTTCACTAAGCAGCTGTGTACCACGAATGGAAGATCCCCTTAGTAATCATATCACCGAGAAGAACAGTATGAAAAGATTTTCAATAGGCTGCAATGATACGTACTTCGGATAGCCGTGGGCGATCTTACATAAGGAGGATAAAGGCAGCGAGCGAGCGAGCGCTGTCACCCCGGGTGGGTTCAACGTGGTGAGACGCACGTCTGCAGGTGGGAGGTTCCCTGCCGCTGCCAGTGCCAGGCCGGCCATGCCAGTTGGTGCTCCCTGCCGCGGGTGGCGGGCGGGATAGGCTAGTGTACGTGACACTTCGACTTACCTTATAAAACGCTACTTACAAGAGTGATAATCACAAACAATTATTATGGTGTTTCCGACACCACAATAATATGTTCTGGACATCAAAGAAACTCTTATCAGTGGACTCCATACACTTTAGTAGCGATTTACAAGAAGGCTGAAGACAAAGGGGCATGAAGTAATCCTACAATATTAATTATACGATAATGGGGAGGGTTATGAAGATAGGGAAAACCATGGTGTTGTTACAATGAAATACTCATAAAGACATCGAAAGATCCTATGAAAACCAAGACCCCAACAGCAGATTTAACTTGAAATTTGCGTTCTTACGGCGTATAAAAACTACCAAAATCTGGTTCAAGTCATACAAAAATAGTTTTCGAATTCCACTGAAAATTAGATACATTTCGGCACGGTTACGTTTATACGTAAAAGGTTCTGATGTTTGTTACAATAGTTTACCCCATATTTTACCGTGCTCTATGAAGCTGCCCACAACCGTTTTCTAAATCCGCTACCAGTACTTGACTGCCTCTTTAACTCCAGATTACCAAATTCTGTAATCATTATCATTCCTAGAAAGCAGAAATCGATAAAGGTCGCGTCCGTAGATTATACAGGATTCAGTGCGTATCATTTTACCCTAAGTCAAGATAAATCTCGGGCTATCACATGATTATTTGCTAGATTTGCCTGTGTGTCACCGTAAACTGTACAGTCAATAAATCTGTAAATATGGGGAGATGAAATTTCACTACTGTGATGGGAAGCCATATAACTTGAGTAGCGTTACGGATGTACTGTTACCAGTGGGGGAGAACATGTACACAAGTCCAAACTGATTACTCAAAATATAGATATCTATGCTCAGATGTTACACGACTGAAATTTTTCAGCACTGTTCTCATTCCAGACGAATGAAAAGCTTGCTCTTGCCTTACAAATCCTCAGGGTTTCGTAAGTCTTTTTATCATGGAGTATATATTTCCCGGAAGCTATACAAGTTTCTCTTCTGGTATTCTCATTATCTATCAATGTGCGTAAGTCTGAAAGGTAAATAGTTTACTTTCTGCACGTGAGGCAATTAATTCATCACTAAGTGCGCACGTAGCCAATAGATCATTGGTAGCTGTATGTAGGTCCAATATGGCCATAATGTTATGGCCGTCACCAAGGCCTGCGTCCCTTGGCTGTCATCCTACAGTGTATAGGAACTAGACTTAAATGTTATGACACCACATTTTTTCGCGTACTATTTCCACATCTAGTCCCCAGCTTGCAGCTCGGCTCTGGCTACCTATGGTGGGAGCGCCCTGAGTAACGTTAACTGGATTAGTTTAAAAAATGCTTCATATCACCCACAATCGTATCAGTACATCCGACATTATGGCGTCATAACATTAACCGCCGTAGGCTACGCAAATCTATATATGTCCTGTTATTACACACCACCGGCCTGCGTACGTGCTGATGGTTGTGGTAGGACGTTACTGGGATGCTACAGTGTTTGGACGATGTTTTCCGCAAGTCCCGCTCAGGCCCTGAGTCAGAAACGAGTGGTTAGCAATAACTGCTACAAGACTCCTATTTACAGTTATCTGCCAGTTCTGTCTTTGAACAAAAAAAAAAAAAAAAAAAATCCAGGACACTGAGATATTACTGCATAATATTACATGTTACACAAGTATCACAATAGCTGTACCGTGATCTTGAAATCAAATGACATTTTAAGTGCGTTTTCCTTTTTTTTTTCCTTTTTTGAGACGTGATTATCACGACGGTGAAGGCTTTCTGAATATGACAGATGATAGGCCTAAAGACCAAAAACCCAGCAACCCTCTCCCGCCCCTATTAATCGCCTTCTAACACACTGGGAAATTGGGAATACGTTTGTCGTATTCTTTCTCCCCTAACTCCACATATATATATATATATATATATATATATATATATATATATATATATATATATATATATATATATATAGATAGATAGATAGATAGATAGATACATAGATAGATAGATAGAGACGAAAAAATTTAAACATAGATCTCCTGGGGATAGGGGAGAAAGAATACTTCCCACGTATTCCTCACCTGGCCCCTTTCTCTGTTCCTTCTTTTGGAAAAAAAAAGGGGGGATTTCCAGCCCCCCGCTCCCTTCCCTTTTAGTCGCCTTCTACGACAAGGAGGGAATACGTGGGAAGCACTCTTTCTCCCCTATCCCCAGGGATAATATATATATATATATATATATATATATATATATATATATATATATATATATATATATATATATGAGATGTGTGGAAATAAAAAGAGCGTGGTTGAGAGAGCAGAAGAGGGTGTTTTGAAATGGTTTGGGCACATGGAGAGAATGAGTGAGGAAAGATTGACCAAGAGGATATATGTGTCGGAGGTGGAGGGAACGAGAAGTGGGAGACCAAATTAGAGGTGGAAAGATGGAGTGAAAAAGATTTTGTGTGATCGGGGCCTGAACATGCAGGAGGGTGAAAGGAGGGCAAGGAATAGAGTGAATTGGATCGATGTGGTATACCGGGGTTGACGTGCTGTCAGTGGATTGAATCAGGGCATGTGAAGCGTCTGGGGTGAACCATGGAAAGCTGTGTAGGTATGTATATTTGCGTGTGTGGACGTATGTATATACATGTGTATGGGGGTGGGTTGGGCCATTTCTTTCGTCTGTTTCCTTGCGCTACCTCGCAAACGCGGGAGACAGCGACAAAAAAAGAAAGAAAAAAAAAAAAAAATATATATATATATATATATATATATATATATATATATATATATATATATATATTAATTAGTTGGCTGTAGTGTACATAGATCTTGGCGCCTTAGCACAGCTAACAGCGCCGACCTGGTGGCAGACCCACAAACTAATAACAAATGGCGGCAGATTCAAAACGTGCCGGACCATGAGAGTTAAAAAGACCACATAGCGCCGGATTATAGAGGTACAGCCTTCACCATAATACTTAATCACCATTTCTCGCGTCAGCGAGGTAGCGCCTGGACACAAAGAAATCCGGCAAGGCGGCGGGGTTGGATGGTACTGCAGTTGATTTATTACGAAAAGGGGAGACTGTGTTGTTGACTGGTTGCTAAGGACATTCAATGCGTATGTACGGATCACGGTGAAATGCCTAAGGATTGATGGAATGCATGTATAGTGCCACTGTACAAAGGGGATAAAGGCGAGTTCAAACTACAAAGCCACAAGTTTGCTGAGTATTCCTGGAATACTGTACGGAAGGGTGCTGATTGAGCGGGTTAAGGAATGTACAGGGCATCAGATTGGGGAGGAGCAGTGTGGTTTTAGAAGTGGTAGAGGATGTGTAGATCAGTGTTTGTGAGAAATACTTAAGACAATCAGATGGATTTGTATGTAGCATTTATGGATCTGGTGAAACCATATGACAGGGTTGATAGAGATGTTTTGTGAAAGGTTTTAAGAATATATGGTGCGGAAGATAAGCTTCTACAAGCACTGAGAATTTTTTATCAATCAAGGGTGTAAGGCATGTGTACGAGTAGGAAGAGAAGAGAGTGACTGGTTCCTAGCGAAGGTCAGCCTGTGGCAGGTGTGTGATGTCCCCATGGTTGTTAAATATGTTTATGGATGGGTGGTTAGGGAGGTAAATGCAAGAGTTCTGGAGAGAGGATGAGTATGCAGTATGTTGGAGATGAGAGGTCATGTTGTTCACCAGTGATACAGCACTGGTGGCTGATTGAATGGGGAACTGCAGAGTTGGTGACTGAGTTTGGAATTGGAAAAGTGTGTGAATGGAGGAAGTTGAGAGTAAATGTCAATAAGAGCAAGGTTACTAGGTTCAGCAGGGTTGAGGGACAAGTTAGTTGTGATGTAAGTCTGAATGGAGTAAAATTGGAGGAAGTGAAGTGTTTTAGATATCTGCAAGTGGACTTGGCAGTGAATGGAATCATGGAAGCAAAAGTGAGTCATACAGTGGTGGGGGAGGGGGGCCAAGGTCCTGGAAAAGATGAAGAAAGTGTGGAAAGAGAGAACGTTATCTCAGACAGGAAAAAATGGGTACTTTTAAATGAATAGTAGTTCCAACAATATTATATGGTTGTGAGGAAATAAAATGTTTGAGGACAACATGTGGTGTGAGGAGGTATAATTGAGTAAGTAATGTATGGGTAAGAGCGATGTGTGGAAATAAAGAGTGTGGTTGAAAGAGCAGTAGAGGGTGAGTTAAAATGGTTTAGATATATGGAGAATGAGTGATGAAAGGCTGACAAAGAGGATACATGTGTCAGAGGTGGAGGGAACAAGAATAAGTAGGAGACCAAAGTGGAGATGCAAGGATGGAGCGGAAAAAGATTTTGAGCAACTGGGACCTGAACATGTAGGAGGGTGAAAGGCGTGCAAGCAATAGATTGAATGGGAATGATGTGGTATACTGGGGTTGACGTGATGTCAACGAACTGAACTAGGGCATGTGAAACATCTGGAGTAAACCATGGAAAGGTCTGTGGGGCCTGAATGTGCATTGCACATGACAGCTAGAGACTGAGTGTGAGTGGATGTAGCCCTTTTTCATGTTTCCTGGCATTACTCAAAGGAAGATTGCTCATGAAAAGTCACTTTCAATGAGGCTTAATCACCAGGAGTACAGTCTAACAGAACTTCTCACTCACCCCAACTACATCCTCTTTCTCATCCTCTTAACATTCAGAAACTTTATGTACAGCTAATCCCTCACACTTCTTTCCTACAAGTAACACCCATGAACCTCCCTATTCTCTTTCGCTAGCAATTCTTTCTTATCTCACCATTCACTACCTTTTCTTGCATGCCCATCTCCCACCTTCAGCATACTTCATGTGAGAAGCACTTCCTTAAATACCTCCCATTCCCCGCCAACTCCCTTAACTTTTATTTTGTTTAACGTAATGCCTCTCTGGATATTTCTTCACATAAGCCTCATTCACTCTTAGCTTCTGCCATTCTACAATAAACCTATCTAGATATCTCTTCACATAAGCATCATTTACTCTAACTTTCTGTGAATCTATACCCAACCTCTCTGGATATCTTTACACATAAGCTTGTTACACATTCACTTTCACCACCCTATTTCCATCCATAATACTTCTCTTTTCCTAAAGCCTCTATAAACCTTCACCCAAACCTCCATGAAGCAACAATTAAACCCAAAAAGATGTAAATAGAAATAGTGGTCTAAGGTTTGTCACTAATGAAACTTTTGTTCCTAAGGCCCTGGTGCTGCTGCTATTGGATAATTTTAAGGCTGGGAAATTAGAGTAATTAATTAGTACTCTCAACTCTTATATAGTGCTCTGTATGTTATAAGCAATAAAGCTATCAGAAACTAAAGTCAGGCATCAATTACAGAACGTCTTAACAATTGTATGCAGCAATAAATACATTACATTTAAAACATCAGCAAATAATTAAACATTTATTAATTAGGTATACACAAAAATACCTATAGTTTCAAAGATATTAAAAGAAATGTATGAATCTGTTCAACAACATAAAAAATACAATGAAATATCATAAGGCTTTCCAAGTTTGTATCCTTTTAGGTCAAAGTAAATTATCCTGAGATTTAACAATTTCTCCAAGAACAAGCAAGCAAAGGAAATTATGTATGCCAATACCAATAATACTGAAAACTATTTAAATAAAAATTTTCAATGTGCTTTAGTAGCTCAGGAATGTAAGGTATTTACATTTAAGATGCCAAATAAATTAAAAAATCTTCCCCATTTTCAGTGGTGTGAGACTGAAAGACAAATCTTACATCAAAGACAAAATTATAACAACCGTAATCTAATTTAGTCCAATGCTATAACTGTAAAAACATCCCAAATCCTACCCCTTCAAAAAAAATGTAATAATCATCCAATTCACTTAGTTGAAGTCCATGATTAGACCTACAGCCTACACCTATTCACTATCAATGTCTTGAATTTTTATCAAAAGCTAAAATATCCCAATAACATTTTAAGTTTTAGTCAAGAAAAATTTATGAACATAAATCGTAATTCAATAACTGAGGAAACATTACCATTCCACTCAATAGGAATACTGTCCTAAATTCACCATAATCAAGAGAATCTTATCTTTTTTTGAATACTTCATCACCATTTTCCATGTTTGCAAGGACCAGATGACGAAAGGCCACATCATGTATCGGGTCAAATACCAAGAGACAAAGATTCTATCCTGTATATATTTCACATATTATATTAATATTACCACGCACAATCAGTAGTTTTACTTTGGTATGCATAACTGACTTCTTGTGTTAATCTATGGACAGGATGAACACAGTTCAACTAGAAAAGGAATTAATACACATTTTTTCTTTATATCCTCAAGAGACACGTATGAGGTACTCTTTAACAGTACATTTGTAAAATTTCTACTGATCAAGCCATAAAATATCCATTGGAGAGTGTATACTTTCAGCAAGCTCCCTACAGTGCCATTTGCAGTGCAATTTGTCATACATGTGACTTTTATGGTAATGTACAGATCCATAATGAATTACTTTGGCCTTTTATGATGTTAACTCTAAACTTTGTTACATTCCTGATGTTTCCCCTTCTGTCCTTTTATATAAATCACACTGCCACTAATAATGAATCCAACAAATCTTCTTAATCTAAGATTTCCTCCTCCATAGTTAGAGAGCAGTAATTCACTTAATATTTGCAGTCAGAACATCTTTCTTGGATTTTCTGAATTACTCTGTGAGAAGAAAATCCGTGATAATGATTATAACAATTTCAGCGCAGAAAAGCTGACTCTGAAATGTACAATAGTTACATCCAGTATCTGACCTTTCTTAACTTATACATAATTCCTTTTCTCATAAACAACAACATCATCTGCCCATATCCAATCTCTAGCTATCATGGGAAAAAGAAAAAAAAATTATATATACATATGTATACTTTACTGCAGTTATTTTTAAGGAAAAAAAGCATTGGAAATACTGAGTCTGGGGTAAAGGTTATGGATCAAAACTCCCTTAACCTTTTAAATGCAGTACATACCAACTAACATTAGTGTAGACGATTGTGGTGCAAGTCAACCGACATGAGTGTAGATGATTGCAGTTCATACCAATTGCTGTATTCATTTCTCTAGCCATGTTTGAACAGCCTACATCTGGAAAGTGCCAATAAAGAAATCATGCAACACTACTCACAACAACTGGAGAATTATTACACATCTGTCACCCACAGATCATCACAGGCATGTGCATGCACAATCTTGGAGTGATACCAGAGTTATATTTCCATTCTTGTAGTTATTTTCAGAATAAAAGAAACATTTCATAGAATAAAAAAAACATTTCATATCGTGATGAAACAGTTTCTATAGCATTGGTATTTATGTTTTTGGTGAAAGATATTATCATTTAGTCATCAACTAATGTTCTGCCTGCGATGATATGGCCATATGTAAATATTACTTAAATACTGCTAAAATATTAACCGCGTTCCAAAAAGGTTACATGGAAACTTGAAGACAGGCTGACAAAGAGATTTTATGTGTCAAAATTAGAAGACATACATCAAGAATATATATTGGAGATCGAAGGATGTATCGAAAAACATTTTGAGTGTTCAGGGTCTGAACGTGCAAGAGGGTAAAAGGCATGCATGGAATAACATATAACTTCATGATATACAGGAGGCAATGTACTGTCAATAGACCAAACCAAGGAAAATGAAGCAGCTGGGAAAGACCACAGCAAGGTCTGTGAGGCTGGTTGTGACTTCAGAGCATTATCTGACAGGTAAAGAACAGATGTGAGCAAAAGAAGCCTTTTCCATGTTTGTTTCTGGTGCTACCCAGCTAATGAAGGAAATGGTGAACAATCATGGAAATAAAAGGGAAGCTGCTGTGACAACATTATCAAAGGCATTGTGCCAAAGCCTTACAACAGTCTTCATTATTTCATCATCAATGGAAAAGAATATATGATAATGTAAAATACCATAATTTTTTCAAATATGTTACTACAGCAACCCTTAAGTGTTGTTCGAATAGTCTGTACCCCAAAACCCAAATACAGTTATCATGAAACATCACTAACAGCCATTGCTACAACAAGACTCCTGGTAATACTGCACCACCTTTCTTCACCATCATACACCTTAAATAATCCAGTCTGAGGCTCATCAGGGACTGATCCAAACCATATAGCCAATCTTCCTTCAAGAGGTTCTGCAGCTACTCTACATGTTTCTTCTTTCTCCTAGTAACATAATGAATAATCAGTCTCTCTAATTTAGAGGATGACCGTCATATATTTTTGTTCTATATCTTTCTACTTTACCCTAAGGTATTATTTTAGAAATGATAATTCTGTACCGCCCTAGCAGAGATGCTTTCAGATATAAAACATTGATCTTGATACCCTCTATAAGCTGCTATACTGACATGTATCATGGGGAGGGATAGGTGGAGGAAGAGGACACTGTTGATGGTAGGGAAGGGGGAAAATTGATGAGAAATAATGAATGATGATGATATGGCGTGAAGGAAGTGAGATCAAAGGAATGGCCTTGATTAGGGTCTCATTTGCCAGTGATGTCGCAGCTTAAAAAAAAAAAAAAAAAAAAAAAATAGCATGAAGACATAAAGCAAATGAAATGACAGAACAAATAGCCTCCCTTAAATAAATGACACAAGTAACTACCTACACTGTACTGAGGAAAAATATGAAGTACACAGGACACTGTGGGTACTTACCAACAAATGTTCAGTCCTTAAACCAAGTACCATCCTAAGGCATACAAGTTTCAAATGACAAATGCAGCATATTCTGTCCCTCCAGTTTGGAAGTAGGTTCTGTACTACGACAAATATCTTCTTTTCTACGCTTAGAAGCAATTCTGTTGTCTTTGGTCGTGCTGAATTTTCTTTTGTATTTCTTTCTAACAGACTCAGCTGTCAAAAGTACTTCAGTATCTCCTGATGGTCCTTGAATTTGTATGTGAAATTCATCTCTCAGCTCTAACTCTTGAATTACCTTAAAGCAATTTCACACAATTAAAAAACACAGTTTGGGCACATGGAGAGAATGAGTGAGGAAAGATTGACCAAGAGGATATATGTGTCGGAGGTGGAGGGAACGAGAAGTGGGAGACCAAATTAGAGGTGGAAAGATGGAGTGAAAAAGATTTTGTGTGATCGGGGCCTGAACATGCAGGAGGGTGAAAGGAGGGCAAGGAATAGAGTGAATTGGATCGATGTGGTATAACCGGGGTTGACGTGCTGTCAGTGGATTGAATCAGGGCATGTGAAGCGTCTGGGGTGAACCATGGAAAGCTGTGTAGGTATGTATATTTGCGTGTGTGGACGTATGTATATACATGTGTATGGGGGTGGGTTGGGCCATTTCTTTCGTCTGTTTCCTTGCGCTAACCTCGCAAACGCGGGAGACAGCGACAAAAAAAGAAAAAAAAAAAAAAAAAAAAATATATATATATATATATATATATATATATATATATATATATATATATATATATATTAATTAGTTGGCTGTAGTGTACATAGATCTTGGCGCCTTAGCACAGCTAACAGCGCCGACCTGGTGGCAGACCCACAAACTAATAACTAATGGCGGCAGATTCAAAACGTGCCGGACCATGAGAGTTAAAAGACCACATAGCGCCGGATTATAGAGGTACAGCCTTCACCATAATACTTAATCACCATTTCTCGCGTCAGCGAGGTAGCGCCTGGACACAAAGAAATCCGGCAAGGCGGCGGGGTTGGATGGTACTGCAGTTGATTTATTACGAAAAGGGGAGACTGTGTTGTTGACTGGTTGGTAAGGACATTCAATGCGTATGTACGGATCACGGTGAAATGCCTAAGGATTGATGGAATGCATGTATAGTGCCACTGTACAAAGGGGATAAAGGCGAGTTCAAACTACAAAGCCACAAGTTTGCTGAGTATTCCTGCAATACTGTACGGAAGGGCGCTGATTGAGCGGGTTAAGGAATGTACAGGGCATCAGATTGGGGAGGAGCAGTGTGGTTTTAGAAGTGGTAGAGGATGTGTAGATCAGTGTTTGTGAGAAATACTTAAGACAATCAGATGGATTTGTATGTAGCATTTATGGATCTGGTGAAACCATATGACAGGGTTGATAGAGATGTTTTGTGAAAGGTTTTAAGAATATATGGTGCGGGAGATAAGCTTCTACAAGCACTGAGAAGTTTTTATCAATCAAGGGTGTAAGGCATGTGTACGAGTAGGAAGAGAAGAGAGTGACTGGTTCCTAGCGAAGGTCAGCCTGTGGCAGGTGTGTGATGTCCCCATGGTTGTTAAATATGTTTATGGATGGGTAGTTAGGGAGGTAAATGCAAGAGTTCTGGAGAGAGGATGAGTATGCAGTATGTTGGAGATGAGAGGTCATGTTGTTCACCAATGATACAGCACTGGTGGCTGATTGAATGGGGAACTGCAGAGTTGGTGACTGAGTTTGGAAAAGTGTGTGAATGGAGGAAGTTGAGAGTAAATGTCAATAAGAGCAAGGTTACTAGGTTCAGCAGGGTTGAGGGACAAGTTAGTTGTGATGTTAGTCTGAATGGAGTAAAATTGGAGGAAGTGAAGTGTTTTAGATATCTGCAAGTGGACTTGGCAGTGAATGGAATCATGGAAGCAAAAGTGAGTCATACAGTGGTGGGGGAGGGGGGCCAAGGTCCTGGAAAAGATGAAGAAAGTGTGGAAAGATAGAACGTTATCTCAGACAGGAAAAAATGGGTACTTTTAAATGAATAGTAGTTCCAACAATATTATATGGTTGCGAGGAAATAAAATGTTTGAGGACAACATGTGGTGTGAGGTGGTATAATTGAGTAAGTAATGTATGGGTAAGAGGGATGTGTGGAAATAAAGAGTGTGGTTGAAAGAGCAGTAGAGGGTGAGTTAAAATGGTTTAGATATATGGAGAATGAGTGATGAAAGGCTGACAAAGAGGATACATGTGTCAGAGGTGGAGGGAACAAGGATAAGTAGGAGACCAAAGTGGAGATGCAAGGATGGAGCGGAAAAAGATTTTGAGCAACTGGGACCTGAACATGTAGGAGGGTGAAAGGCGTGCAAGCAATAGATTGAATGGGAATGATGTGGTATACTGGGGTTGACGTGATGTCAACGAACTGAACTAGGGCATGTGAAACATCTGGAGTAAACCATGGAAAGGTCTGTGGGGCCTGAATGTGCATTGCACATGACAGCTAGAGACTGAGTGTGAGTGGATGTAGCCCTTTTTCATGTTTCCTGGCATTACTCAAAGGAAGATTGCTCATGAAAAGTCACTTTCAATGAGGCTTAATCACCAGGAGTACAGTCTAACAGAACTTCTCACTCACCCCAACTACATCCTCTTTCTCATCCTCTTAACATTCAGAAACTTTATGTACAGCTAATCCCTCACACTTCTTTCCTACAAGTAACACCCATGAACCTCCCTATTGTTTCTCGACTTCCACACATTCTTCAAGGCCCCCAGGATTTCGCCCCCTCCCCCACCCTATGATTCCACTTCAGAAACTTTATGTACAGCTAATCCCTCACACTTCTTTCCTACAAGTAACACCCATGAACCTCCCTATTCTTTTTCGCTAGCAATTCTTTCTTATCTCACCATTCACTACCTTTTCTTGCATGCCCATCTCCCACCTTCGGCATACTTCATGTGAGAAGCACTTCCTTAAATACCTCCCATTCCCCGCCAACTCCCTTAACTTTTATTTTGTTTAACGTAATGCCTCTCTGGATATTTCTTCACATAAGCCTCATTCACTCTTAGCTTCTGCCATTCTACAATAAACCTATCTAGATATCTCTTCACATAAGCCTCATTTACTCTAACTTTCTGTGAATCTATACCCAACCTCTCTGGATATCTTTACACATAAGCTTGTTACACATTCACTTTCACCACCCTATTTCCATCCATAATACTTCTCTTTTCCTAAAGCCTCTATAAACCTTCACCCAAACCTCCATGAAGCAACAATTAAACCCAAAAAGATGTAAATAGAAATAGTGGTCTAAGGTTTGTCACTAATGAAACTTTTGTTCCTAAGGCCCTGGTGCTGCTGCTATTGGATAATTTTAAGGCTGGGAAATTAGAGTAATTAATTAGTACTCTCAACTCTTATATAGTGCTCTGTATGTTATAAGCAATAAAGCTATCAGAAACTAAAGTCAGGCATCAATTACAGAACGTCTTAACAATTGTATGCAGCAATAAATACATTACATTTAAAACATCAGCAAATAATTAAACATTTATTAATTAGGTATACACAAAAATACCTATAGTTTCAAAGATATTAAAAGAAATGTATGAATCTGTTCAACAACATAAAAAATACAATGAAATATCATAAGGCTTTCCAAGTTTGTATCCTTTTAGGTCAAAGTAAATTATCCTGAGATTTAACAATTTCTCCAAGAACAAGCAAGCAAAGGAAATTATGTATGCCAATACCAATAATACTGAAAACTATTTAAATAAAAATTTTCAATGTGCTTTAGTAGCTCAGGAATGTAAGGTATTTACATTTAAGATGCCAAATAAATTAAAAAATCTTCCCCATTTTCAGTGGTGTGAGACTGAAAGACAAATCTTACATCAAAGACAAAATTATAACAACCGTAATCTAATTTAGTCCAATGCTATAACTGTAAAAACATCCCAAATCCTACCCCTTCAAAAAAAATGTAATAATCATCCAATTCACTTAGTTGAAGTCCATGATTAGACCTACAGCCTACACCTATTCACTATCAATGTCTTGAATTTTTATCAAAAGCTAAAATATCCCAATAACATTTTAAGTTTTAGTTAAGAAAAATTTATGAACATAAATCGTAATTCAATAACTGAGGAAACATTACCATTCCACTCAATAGGAATACTGTCCTAAATTCACCATAATCAAGAGAATCTTATCTTTTTTTGAATACTTCATCACCATTTTCCATGTTTGCAAGGACCAGATGACGAAAGGCCACATTATGTATCGGGTCATATACCAAGAGACAAAGATTCTATCCTGTATATATTTCACATATTATATTACCACGCACAATCAGTAGTTTTACTTTGGTATGCATAACTGACTTCTTGTGTTAATCTATGGACAGGATGAACACAGTTCAACTAGAAAAGGAATTAATACACATTTTTTCTTTATATCCTCAAGAGACACGTATGAGGTACTCTTTAACAGTACATTTGTAAAATTTCTACTGATCAAGCCATAAAATATCCATTGGAGAGTGTATACTTTCAGCAAGCTCCCTACAGTGCCATTTGCAGTGCAATTTGTCATACATGTGACTTTTATGGTAATGTACAGATCCATAATGAATTACTTTGGCCTTTTATGATGTTAACTCTAAACTTTGTTACATTCCTGATATTTCCCCTTCTGTCCTTTTATATAAATCACACTGCCACTAATAATGAATCCAACAAATCTTCTTAATCTAAGGTTTCCTCCTCCATAGTTAAAGAGCAGTAATTCACTTAATATTTGCAGTCAGAACATCTTTCTTGGATTTTCTGAATTACTCTGTGAGAAGAAAATCCGTGATAATGATTATAACAATTTCAGCGCAGAAAAGCTGACTCTGAAATGTACAATAGTTACATCCAGTATCTGACCTTTCTTAACTTATACATAATTCCTTTTCTCATAAACAACAACATCATCTGCCCATATCCAATCTCTAGCTATCATGGGAAAAAGAAAAAAAAATTATATATACATATGTATACTTTACTGCAGTTATTTTTAAGGAAAAAAAGCATTGGAAATACTGAGTCTGGGGTAAAGGTTATGGATCAAAACTCCCTTAACCTTTTAAATGCAGTACATACCAACTAACATTAGTGTAGACGATTGTGGTGCAAGTCAACCGACATGAGTGTAGATGATTGCAGTTCATACCAATTGCTGTATTCATTTCTCTAGCCATGTTTGAACAGCCTACATCTGGAAAGTGCCAATAAAGAAATCATGCAACACTACTCACAACAACTGGAGAATTATTACACATCTGTCACCCACAGATCATCACAGGCATGTGCATGCACAATCTTGGAGTGATACCAGAGTTATATTTCCATTCTTGTAGTTATTTTCAAAATAAAAGAAACATTTCATAGAATACAAAAAAACATTTCATATCTTGATGAAACAGTTTCTATAGCATTGGTATTTATGTTTTTGGTGAAAGATATTATCATTTAGTCATCAACTAATGTTCTGCCTGCGATGATATGGCCATATGTAAATATTACTTAAATACTGCTAAAATATTAACCGCGTTCCAAAAAGGTTACATGGAAACTTGAAGACAGGCTGACAAAGAGATTTTATGTGTCAAAATTAGAAGACATACATCAAGAATATATATGGGAGATCGAAGGATGTATCGAAAAAGATTTTGAGTGTTCAGGGTCTGAACGTGCAAGAGGGTAAAAGACATGCATGGAATAACATATAACTTCATGATATACAGGAGGCAATGTACTGTCAATAGACCAAACCAAGGAAAATGAAGCAGCTGGGAAAGACCACAGCAAGGTCTGTGAGGCTGGTTGTGACTTCAGAGCATTACCTGACAGGTAAAGAACAGATGTGAGCAAAAGAAGCCTTTTCCATGTTTGTTTCTGGTGCTACCCAGCTAATGAAGGAAATGGTGAACAATCATGGAAATAAAAGGGAAGCTGCTGTGACAACATTATCAAAGGCATTGTGCCAAAGCCTTACAACAGTCTTCATTATTTCATCATCAATGGAAAAGAATATATGATAATGTAAAATACCATAATTTTTTCAAATATGTTACTACAGCAACCCTTAAGTGTTGTTCGAATAGTCTGTACCCCAAAACCCAAATACAGTTATCATGAAACATCACTAACAGCCATTGCTACAACAAGACTCCTGGTAATACTGCACCACCTTTCTTCACCATCATACACCTTAAATAATCCAGTCTGAGGCTCATCAGGGACTGATCCAAACCATATAGCCAATCTTCCTTCAAGAGGTTCTGCAGCTACTCTACATGTTTCTTCTTTCTCCTAGTAACATAATGAATAATCAGTCTCTCTAATTTAAAGGATGACCATCATATATTTTTGTTCTATATCTTTCTACTTTACCCTAAGGTATTATTTTAGAAATGATAATTCTGTACCGCCCTAGCAGAGATGCTTTCAGATATAAAACATTGATCTTGATACCCTCTATAAGCTGCTATACTGACATGTATCATGGGGAGGGATAGGTGGAGGAAGAGGACACTGTTGATGGTAAGGAAGGGGGAAAATTGATGAGAAATAATGAATGATGATGATATGGCGTGAAGGAAGTGAGATCAAAGGAATGGCCTTGATTAGGGTCTCATTTGCCAGTGATGTCGCAGCTTAAAAAAAAAAAAAAAAAAAAAAATAGCATGAAGACATAAAGCAAATGAAATGACAGAACAAATAGCCTCCCTTAAATAAATGACACAAGTAACTACCTACACTGTACTGAGGAAAAATATGAAGTACACAGGACACTGTGGGTACTTACCAACAAATGTTCAGTCCTTAAACCAAGTACCATCCTAAGGCATACAAGTTTCAAATGACAAATGCAGCATATTCTGTCCCTCCAGTTTGGAAGTAGGTTCTGTACTACGACAAATATCTTCTTTTCTACGCTTAGAAGCAATTCTGTTGTCTTTGGTCGTGCTGAATTTTCTTTTGTATTTCTTTCTAACAGACTCAGCTGTCAAAAGTACTTCAGTATCTCCTGATGGTCCTTGAATTTGTATGTGAAATTCATCTCTCAGCTCTAACTCTTGAATTACCTTAAAGCAATTTCACACAATTAAAAAACACATGAAATTATCAAAACTGTCAATCTAAAGCTAGTTTACTAATCAAAATGCGGGAAACAGCGATCAAGTATAACATAATCATAAATAATATAGAAAGGGTAGTGAGTGGTGGAATGAAGAAAAGAGAGGTGTATGGACAGTACTTACAAGGAAGGAGTACAAATGACTGGGAGATGTATAAATGAAAGGGACAGAAGGTCAAGAGGAAGGTGCAGGAGTTAAAAAAGAGGGCAAATGAGATTTGGGGTTAGGGAGAATCATTAAACTTTAGGGAGAATAAAGGGGTGTTTGGACATATGGAGAGAATGAGTGAGGAAAGGTTGATAAAGAGGATACCTGCATCAGAGGTGGAGAGAACAAGGAGAGGCAGGAGACCAAATCGGAGATGGAAGGATGGAGCGATAAAGATTCTGAGCCATCAGGACATGAACATGCAGAAGGGTAAAAGGCATGCATAGAACAGTGTGCATTGGAACAATGTGATATACTGGGGTCAACATGCTGTCAATGGATTGAGCCAAGGTATGTAAACCATGGAAAGGTCTGTGGGGCCTGGACGTAGAAAGGGAGCTGTGGCTCTGGTGCATCACACATGACAGCTAAGGAATGAGTGTGAGTGGATGTGGCCTTCAACTGTTTCCTGGTGTTACCTCACTAAGACAGGGTGGCAATGCTATTTTGTGTGGGATGGGGTGGCACCAGGAATGGATGAAGGCAAGCATGAATAAATACACATGTATATAAGTTGATATGTGTATACATAAAGGTGAGTGTTCAAATTACAGAGGTAAGTTTGTTGAGTATTCCTGGGAAATCATATGGGAGGGTATTGATTCAGAGGGTGAAGGCATGTACAGAGCATCAAACTGGGGAAGAGCAGTGTGGTTTCAGAAGTGGTAGAGGATGTGTGGATTAGGTGTTTGCTTTGAAGAATATATGTGAGAAATACTTAGAAAAACAAATGGAGTTGTATGTAGCATTTATGGACCTGGTGAAGGCATATGATAGAGTTGATAGAGATGCTCTGTGGAAGGTATTAAGAGTATATGGTGTGGGAGGTATGTTGCTAGAAGCAGTGAAAAGTTTTCATCGAAAATGTTAGGCATGTGTGTGAGTAGGAAGAGAGGAAAGTGATTGGTTCCCAGTGAATGTCGTTTTGCAGCAGGTGGTGCGTGATGTCTCCATGGTTGTTTAATTTGTTTATGGATAGGTTTGTTAGAGAGGCGAATGCAAGAGCTTTAAAGAGAGGGGCAACTATGCAGTCTGTTGTGGATGAGAGGTCTTGGGAAGCAAGTCAGTTGTTGTTCGCTGATGATAGAGCGCTGGTGGCTGATTCAGGTGAGAAACTGCAGAAGCTGGTGACTGAGTTTGGTAAAGTGTGTAAAAGAAGAAACCTGAGAGTAAGTGTGAATAAGAGCAAGGTAATTAGGTACAGTAGGGTTGAGGGACAGGTCAAATGGGAGGTAAGTTTGAATGGAGAAAAACTAGAGGAAGTGAAGTTTTTTTGATATCTGGGAGTGGATTTGGCAGTGGATGGAACCATGGAAGCGGAAGCGAGTCACAGGGTGGGGGAGGGGGCAGTAGGTTCTGGGAGCGTTGAAAAACATGTGGAAGGCGAGAACATTATCTCGGACAGCAAAAATGGGTATGTCTGAAGGAATAGTGGTTCCCACAATGTTATATGGTTGTGAGGCATGGGCTATAGATTGGGTTGTGCGGAGGAGGGTGGATGTGTTGGAAATGAGATGTTTGAGGACAACACGTGGTGTGAGGTGGTTTGATCAAGTAACTAACGAAAGGGTAAGAGAGATGTGTGGTAATAAAAAGTGTGGTTGAGAGAGCAGAAGAGGGTGTATTGTAGTGGTGAGGAAAGATTGACAAAGAGGATATGTGTATCAGAGGTGGAGGGAACGAAGAAAAGTGGGAGACCAAATTGGAGTTGGAAGGATGGTGTGAAAAAGATTTTGAGCGATCGGGGCCTGAACATGCAGGAGGGTGAAAGGCGTGCAAGGAATAGAGTGAATTGGAATGATGTGGTATACCAGGATCGACATGCTGTCAATGGATTGAACCAGGGCATGTGAAGTGTCTGGGGTAAACCATGGAAAGTTTTGTGGGGCCTTGATGTGGAAAGGGAGCTGTGGTTTCTGTGCATTACACGACAGTTAGAGTCATGAGTATAAACGAATGTGGCCTTTATTGTCTTTTCCTGGTGCTACCTCCTGTGCATGGGGGGGAGGGGGTGCCATTTCATGTGTGGCAGGGTGGCGACAAGAATGGCTGAGGGCAGTAAGTACGAATATGTACATGTATATATATATATCTATTTGTCTGTGTATGTATATGTACGTATACAGTGAAATGTATATGTGCGTGTGTGGGCATGTATGTACATACATGTGAATATGGGTGGGTTGGGCCATTCCTTCGTCTGTTTCCTTGACCTACCTTGCTAACGCGGGAGACAGCGACAAAGTATAATATAAAATCAAAATAAAATATGTGACATTTCCTCTAAGGCTCAGTCCTCTGTTCTTAATACTGCCTCGCTAATGCAGGAAATGGTGAATATGTATGAAAAAAAAGTGTGTGTATATGAGTGGATGAGTATTTCTTTGTCTATTTCCAGGAGCTACCTCGCTGGCATGAGAAATGGTAATCAAGTATAATCATAAAATAAATATAAATAAATGTAAACCTATCATTCAGCACTCTTGGGATAAAACACTTAAAAAGTCCTAATTCATTTTGTATGAGAATTCATTCTAGTGCATGCCCCAAAATCTAATTCATCACCTCCACATGGGGTACCTACTGTGTAAGCACATGGTTTCTAAAGGTACTGCTTTTGATTTATCATCCTATCAAGAACATGTCAACTGACAGACAGAAAGATAGACACAATCAGAAAGAGAAGTGCAGAGGTGACAATAGCCCACATAAAATTCTGTTGTGGCAAGACATACAAATCTATCTGTCATCATTTTAGAATACTGTTAAGGAAATTACATCCTAGGTGATACTAACATGGCCTTTTTATGTTTTAAAAGATGAAATAGTGGCAAATGGGGAGGACTGTCACTGGTAATGTGCAACTTGCAACATTTTCGTGATGTTATGGCTGAAAATAACACTGCAAGACCTCAATAAGAGATTTAGGTCACCGTAACTCTTGCTGATATCAGTAACTAAAATGCTTTTGTTAGCTAAAACCTCAAGTACACCATTCATGCCACAAAACCTGTCAGCTGATGTTATCATCATAACATCGACATTTCACTTAATCAATTTGGCTCCATATTCAGAGATGAAAAGTTCCTTGTCCAGGCAGAGATGCCTCCTATGACAGAAATATGCCACTGGAACACAGAGCTGGGGCTAGTGTGTCCCTTCTATCATGAGTCAATATCTTAAGACTACATGGACTGCTCACCTTAAAAAAGAAGGTACCACCAAAAGGAAATATGTTAATGAACATGGACTGTTCACCTTAAAGAAGGTACCAGCACAAAGAAATATGTCAATGAACAAAACAAGAGGTCCGAGTGGACAGGATAAGGTTTTAAAATGTTTTGTTGGTTATGTGGCTTCAAGCAGAGCAGAGGGTTTGTATGTCTACTTTTTGTAATGTCAGGCCAGAGCTTAAGTTAGGAATGTACACATTTTCAATTACTCCTCTACATCTAACCATACTCATAATCTATGCTTTAATTTTGGTATTGCATCAGATTATAAAACCATACATAATCATAATATATCTGAAGTGAAAAATTCTATACTAACACATCTAATGTGCAAAAGTCTATATCAACATATTTGATGTGCAAAATTCTCTCTTGGCTATTTCTCTATTCCCTTAGAGTATATACTATCAACAAGACCCTTTTGACACCATGTCATATGTTGTACCTTCATCCCCTTAATTATAGTCCTTTCACTAAAATCTTGGAAAAGTTATGAAACACCAAGAAACTAAGCAAGTAACGAATAAAAAAAAGAGAAAAAGAGATGAATGGAATAAACTATGAGGTGAAATTGCAGATGCTAACAATATATAAAAAGCACAAGAAATCGTATGGTAGCAGAGATTTCAAGAACTGGGGCCTTCTGGAGTAGAACACTTCCCTATATACTGTAATGCTTAAATAGTTAATAACACAGATAGAAAAATAATGAACCTAGGATACCCCCATACCTGGATCATGGGTATTATGGCAATATGTTACCATTTATACTCCTACAGACTAGATGGTTAGTCTGAATCAACACACCTGTGAGTGGCAAAACAGATGATGCCTTAACATCGGGAGACTTTGATGGGAATATGAGCATAGGTGACACCTGAAGGACTTTCTGTAGAGATGACCAATGAGGTGCTTCCAGGAATCTCGCTTTTTAAGCAAAACTGGGCATCCTTCAAACTTGCAAATATAGGGTGAGTGATATGCATGTTGGTATACATAGTGACAGAGTAGTCTATCAGGTGTGTCAAAATAATCCACACACAGTGGACAAGTATAGTTGCTACTCTGAGTTCCATTAGCTTGGACCTTCATGTGTGACTGAGATTTACCCGAGTCAAGTTCATATTTCTCTTCTATATGCCTCTTCAAACCTACATTCAAAGACTCATTGAAAAGGTTAAGAGCATTTTCCACTGTGCTAAGCACCTCTACTGAAGATGTTTCATCTTTCTCTTCATTTACTGTTATCTCAGATAATGTACAATTCTCTGCTTTCTTCTGTACTTCATTATAATTACTTTTAATGGGAATACAAGAGGCCCATTTTTTGATATTGTTTGTATTCTTGTATGTTTCTTTCACAAGTTCACCTCTATCAAACAAACATTCCTTCACCAGTTTGCTTTTCCCATTAAATCCATTTATCTTTCTCTTTGTTAAAATTTTATTGTTCATGATGTCCTTTTTCTCTATAGATTTAGAGGCATTTTCTTGAGAATCATTCATGAGCATGATGTCTCTTTGGCTTAATTTCCATTTTTGAATGGCTTTTAAGTTTTTCTTTTTCTCCACCTTAGCGTTGAGACATGATAGCTTTTCTTTTTTTCCTCTTTGTCTGAGTGAGAAAAACTTCACTTTTCTTATGGATTCTGATGAACGAGATACAGCCTTTCTTGCTTTTTCAATGACAAAATCTTCACAAGTTGATTCATTTTCCAACTCATTTTCATTACTGTGATCAGAGGATACAGAGATTTTTGTAGAATCAAATTTCTCAACCTGGTAAACAGAAGAATTTTTCCCTTTACCAACTCCTTTGGGTTGATACGAACTCTGGCTGGTTTTGTCTATTTCATGACAACTGGACAAGTTCAGTCTTTTACTGTGTTCAGCATGACTGCATAATGGCTTCAAGGTTTTATAATTTTTTGGAACTATTTCATGAGATACAGTGCAACTACCAGAACTTTGCAAGGATGGATTTTCAGGCCTCATGTATTTTACTGTTTGTCTTTGTCCTGAAGGGCCATCTATCTCCTGAACTGCTTTCTGTAAGAGAAATAATACAGATTTTAAACTACAGACGAGATCACTTCCCCAAAATAAATATGTAATAGAAAATGGTTATTGATGAACCATATGTGACTCTCAACATACTTGTACTTGGGTTACTATCTTTTTTTTCATACTAGTTCCCTATGTCCCTGACACAAAGATAGCATCAAAAACAGACAAAGGATGAACTCAACTGTTTCCATCCATTCTCTAACCATCACACACAATGCAGTAAAACCAGAGCCTCCATCCACAGTCAAGCCCTAAAAATCTTTCCTTACTTTTCCCTGACCACTTTACATGCCCTGGTTCAGTCCAAAGCCAGCACAGTGTCACCTATATACCAAGTCATTCCACTTCACTTCATTCCATGCACTCTTTTCACCCTCCTGCATATTCAGACCCTGATAACTCAAAGCTTCATTAGTCACATCCCTCCATCATCTTCTCAGTTCCCCTCCCCTTAGGCCCTGATAACTCAAAGCTTAATTAGTTACATCTTTCCATCACCTTCTCAGTCTCTCCTCCACCTTGCATCCTCCTCTTTTGACACATATTTCCTTATTCAGTCAACTATTACTCTTCTCCATATGTCCAAACCATTTCTGCACATCCTGTTCATTGATCATTCTCAGTACCAAATGGCACTACATATTCATCACAATAGTAACCCATCCATACTCACTCTGCCACTCAATTCTTTCATTTCTTTGTAGTCATACCATCCACCATTGTGAAAAGCATTTCTGGAAAATAAAAGTAATAAACTTTCAATCTCCTTGCAGATACTGAAGAGAATATTCATTCTAAACCAGATAATGTACTATTCAGTACAGTAAATAACTGCACTGATGCACTGCAAACTGTGTATTTGTAACTGGTCAAGTCTTTAGTATTCTCTACACTGCTGTCTCTCTTCTCTTTGACACTCCAGATCTGATCAATTACCATCGCTGAAGGGCTTACTTAACATACCCATATCAATTTGGAACATTAATTCCATGAAATCTTGATAAATAATGACCAACAGACACACTAAATGTACAGATCTAGGTATGAAAACAATATATGCATGATACACAAGATGATATAATATCATTTGATCCCTCTGTTCCAGGTGTGACAAACTGAAGATATAGCAAAGTACATAATTCAGCCTGACAAATACTCTGACAGCACAGCTTTCTCCTTTCTTGAGAAACTACAGGGCTAAATAATTACTTTGGGAGCAAAGACTGAAAAATGAGTTTCCAGGAGCAAAGTATAGCACATCATTGTAGAACCTTCTGTGAAATAATGGTGGGTCAGTACATGGGTATACTGGCAGAGAGTACAAACAAAAGGTCAGAGAAAGGAAATTGGTTTGATGATTGATGTTAAAAAGCTAAAGAATATATTCATGTACAACAGAAACGACACAGGCAGTACATTTTCCAGCCAGCAGTTGAAATATCTAAGGGTGTAAAGATTTCATATAAGATATGGAAAAAGGGGTGGAGAAACTGAAAACAACTGTTAAATGGTAAACTGGCATTCCAAAACTGACCCATGATTTTATACAAAAAAGTTTATTGGGGCAAGGGATTCAAAGAAAATTTCTGAAAATAAAAAAACATCTAAAGCACTGAATGATAATTTCCTAAGTATATTCACAATGGGGTGCAACATTAATGATAAGGGATGAGAGGAGGACTTGGAAAGCATTGAGAATGTTAGTGAAGACAAGTTGCCAACTAAGGGATCTTAATATATATATTCAAGTCACATGGCTCTGACAAAATTTCTCCATATGTACTCAGAAATAACAGAAACACTTGATGGGCCACCTGAAATATCCAATATTTAATGGGTGAGAGTTCAGTGCCAAGTGAGGAGAAAAGAGAAACTGCTGTGTCTACTAATTTGTAGAGGTATTAGGAATTTGTTCTGAATTTAAAATCAAGAGTCTCAGAAAATTGCACTCTATAAAATCTTCATTTTGTGCCCTTAAGATAATGTCACTTTGCTTCTTGGTCAACTTTTTTTCTTCTTAAATCTAACACTCCTTTTTTTTTTTTTTTTGCATTGTAACTTTCATCCTTTTCTTTTCCATCATACATTTAGTCTATGACCATCTTCAGTAATAAATCAACCTATATTCCATCACATAATTCAATAAGCAAATTTTTACCCATTCCCCCAAGGTATACTGCAGGCAACAAATCAAGTTCTTCCCTGCCGTAAGCAAATCATTCATTATAGTTCATTTCTACTTATATCATCTCTGTAGCTACACCATGCTAACCTTATTGTGTAAAAGGTAGTATCAGTAACAATGATGCCAAAAGATGCAAAAATTTAATGCTCTCCCACCACAAATCTGAAAATATTTTTTCACAACATTTTATGCTACAGGAGGCAGTATCTGGAACAAAAAAGCAACAGCCTCTCTAGCTGTCATGGATAATATACCAGAACCAAAACCCCCATTCAGTTATGCCCAAAAAGCCATTTTGTGATTTCCTTGACCATTTCACATTCCCTGGTTCAGTCTACTGATAGCAAGTCATTCCTCTCACGTACAACAATGTATTTTCATTCCAACGCTTCTTTGACTCCATACTTTCATTTTCTCAGTATACCTATCCCCCTCACTCCTCTCTTAGTCTTTCTTTGCTCATGTTCTCCATTTATCCAAACCATTTCAGTACAAGATTAGCTGTCTCAATCAAACTCCACTTACTATCAAATCTTTCACTTTCACTATCATTCCTTGTGTGTTTAACACATACATAGCCTTGGCATATCATTTTCAGCCCACAGACCCACTTCTGCTCTTCTGCACTCAGGGACACTTACTATCAAACCTCTCTCTTTCACTATCATTCCTCATTTGTTTCATGCATATAGCCCTGGCATTCTATTTTCAGACCATACACCCACTTCTGCAGTCTAAGCCCAAAACATGCTACTAGGACTTCTATATCCTCAAACATCCCCATCTCTACCCAAACACACAATGACTTCTTCCTAATACTTGTCATTGCATCCAGGACTTTTGCCACCTCTTCTGACCCACAACTCACATCAGTTTCCCAGTATTTCATTCAGTGCCAAATCTTCTGGCAAACTAAAGCATTCCAATTCCCCCTATCCCTCCCCATTTAAATCAGACTTACTCTCAAACTGTAAAGTCTAATATCCCTACTGCATCACCTTACTCTTATTCACACTCATTCTAAAAATCCTCCTTTAACACTTTGTCCCAAACTGTCACCAGCTCCTGGAGTTTCTTTCTTGAATTTGCCACCAGAGCAGTGTCATAGGCTAACAGCAACTGATTTACCTCCCAAGCCCCACTACCCTCAGCTTGCTGAAGACCTGCTCCCACTCTAAGACCCTTACCTTCATCTATTTTGCTGCCCCAACCATAAACAGATTAAACAGCCATGAAGACATCACACATCCTTGAAAAAGATCCATCTTTAATGAGAACTACTCACCCTCCTCCCTGTCTACTTGCACATGTCTTCTTGTCACGATAAAAACTCCTCCCTACAGTTAATGGCTCTCCATTAACTTGATATATTCCTAACAACTTGCACAAGGTTTTTCTGTCAACAGTATCATCTGCTTTCTCATAATCTAAATATAATTCACTCTCTTTTTCAAGTATTTCTCATAAATTCTTCAAAGCAAGCATCAAATAAAAAACTACCTCTCCTGATGCCACACTATTCCTCCCTAATCATAAATTCTGTGCATGTTACAACTTTCTTTATCACCATTCTCCAAAGCATACTCAACAGAAATACCTCTGTTATTCAAGCATTCACATTTGTCTTCTCATTACATCAGGGCATTATGTTGTAATTACAGTAAATTTATAACAATGTAGTTTTAGATGGGGGGAAAAAAAATTTGTGACTAACCTTTCTATGAGCACTTTTGTGTACTCTTAAAGCAACAGCATTCCTGCCAGAGTAAGTACACAAATGACACTTAAATTCCCCCTGCACAGTGTGGCAACGGAGATGGCTATTCATGTTGGATGTCCATAGCTTCACTGGACAAGCTGGGTCAAGGCAGGGTACACACTCCTGGTCCTGCTTATGATACCAAATGATGTGCTGCATGAGGGCTTTTACAGTAGGAAAACTCATAGAGCAACAACGAAGCAGCTGCATTTTACCAACTGGGTGATCAATCTTACTGGAGATAACATTGCCCACTTTCATCTTTTTGGACATTTTGTTCTCATATTGTTTATGATGCCCTGTGCTGAAATCATTAATACCATTAGAACTACCCTCAGCAACAACAGTTTCACTGGTGGAAATTTCTTCTCTAAACTCCTCAAAAACATAGGAGCTGGTCTTAAAACCTGAAAACCCTCCACCTAATGTTCTTCTTAGATGATATGGAGTTCGACTATGGTGTTCTTGAACATTGTTCTGGGGGAATCCATTCTGAAAAAAATGCCAAATAAAAAGCAAATACATAAATGAAGACTTACAGATCTGTGGCAAAGTTACAAGTTTAACTGCAGAGTCTACATAATATCTAATTTTTCTTTCAACAAACTACACTTTTCACAATGATCACATCTGCAAGAATGTTGTTTTAGTACTTGAATTGTAAGTGAAATGTTTTGCAATGCTTGACTGAATTATTTTCCTTTGAATATTAGCCCATTCTCCTAATTACATTAAACCTATGTACATTACATAAAATATTAAAACCTTTTTGTAACTCAGTATCTCAATACTTTTAACAATTTTATATCATTGCTAACCATGCTAACCTCATTGTGAACAAGGTAGTATTAGTAACAATGATGCAAAAAATAAATAATGTTTTACCACAAATTCAAAAATTATTTTTTCATATCCATCACCATTTTATGCTACAGTGAAGAAGCATCTGCAACAAAAAGAGCAATGGCCTCTCTAGAAGTCACGTACAATATACCTGAACCAGCAACCCCCTTCACAGTCATGCCTGAAAAATCACTGTGGTTTCCTTGACCACTTCACATGTCCTGGTTCAATCTACTGATCGCAAGTCATCCCTCTCATGTACAACATTGTCTTTTCATTTCAACACCCAACACATCTCTCATCCTCTTGAAAACTGAAGAAGCGATAACTCAAAAGCTTCCTTGACTCCATACTTTCATTTCCTAAGTATACTCCTACCCCTTGCTCCTCTCTTAGTCAGTCTCTCTTTGCTCATGTTCTCCATTTGTCCAAACCATATCAGTACAACAGGGTTAGCTGTCTCAAGCAAGCTCCACTACTAACACACCTCTCTCTTCCACTATCATTCCTTATGCGTTTAATGCATATAGCCCAGGCATTTCATTTTCAACCCATACACCCACTTCTGCATTCAAGGCCACTTACTATCAAACTTCTCCTTTCACTATCATTCCTTATGTGTTTCTTGCATATAGTACAGGCATTCTACTTTCAGCCCATACACCCACTTTTGCTCTTCTGCATTCAGTGCCCAAAACATGCTGCTAGAACTGCTATGTCCTCAAACATACCCACCTCTACCCAAACAGACAATGACTTCTTCCAAATACTCTTCACTGCATCCAGGACTTTTACCACCTCTTCTGACCCACAACTCATATCAGTCTCCCAGTATTTCACTGCCAAATCTTCTCCCTGTCCCTCCCCATTTAATCAGACTTCTCTCAAGCTGTTAAGTCTAATATCCCTGCCACATCACCTTACTCCTATTCACACTCATTCTTTAACACTTCATACCAAACTCTGTCACCAGTTTCTGGAGTCTCTTGAGTCTGCCATCAGAGCAGTGTCATACGCAAACAGCAACTGATTTACCTCCCAAACCCTGCTACCCTCAGCTTGCTGAAGACCTGCTCCCACTCTAAGGCCCTTGCCTTCACCTTTTTCACTACCCCAACCATAAATAGATTAAACAACCAAGAAGAAATCATACATCCTTGAAATGATCCATCTTTAATGAGAGCTACTCACCCTCCTGCCTAATTGCAATGTCTTCTTGTCACGGTAAAAAACTCCTCCCTACAGTTAATGGATTTCCATTAACTTGACATATTCCTAACAACTTGTACAAGGACTCTATGTCAACAATATGATCTGCTTTCTCCTGATATAAATATATATATATATATATATATATTTTTTTTTTTTTTTTTATACCTCGTCGCTGTCTCCCGCGGTTGCGAGGTAGCGCAAGGAAACAGACGAAAGAAATGGCCCAACCCCCCCCCATACACATGTACATACACACGTCCACACACGCAAATATACATACCTACACAGCTTTCCATGGTTTACCCCGGACGCTTCACATGCCTTGATTCAATCCACTGACAGCACGTCAACCCCTGTATACCACATCGCTCCAATTCACTCTATTCCTTGCCCTCCTTTCACCCTCCTGCATGTTCAGGCCCCGATCACACAAAATCCTTTTCACTCCATCTTTCCACCTCCAATTTGGTCTCCCTCTTCTCCTCGTTCCCTCCACCTCCGACACATATATCCTCTTGGTCAATCTTTCCTCACTCATTCTCTCCATGTGCCCAAACCATTTCAAAACACCCTCTTCTGCTCTCTCAACCACGCTCTTTTTATTTCCACACATCTCTCTTACCCTTACGTTACTTACTCGATCAAACCACCTCACACCACACATTGTCCTCAAACATCTCATTTCCAGCACATCCATCCTCCTGCGCACAACTCTATCCATAGCCCATGCCTCGCAACCATACAACATTGTTGGAACCACTATTCCTTCAAGCATACCCATTTTTGCTTTCCGAGACAATGTTCTCGACTTCCACACATTTTTCAAGGCTCCCAGAATTTTCGCCCCCTCCCCCACCCTATGATCCACTTCCGCTTCCATGGTTCCATCCGCTGACAGATCCACTCCCAGATATCTAAAACACTTCACTTCCTCCAGTTTTTCTCCATTCAAACTCACCTCCCAATTGACTTGACCCTCAACCCTACTGTACCTAATAACCTTGCTCTTATTCACATTTACTCTTAACTTTCTTCTTCCACACACTTTACCAAACTCCGTCACCAGCTTCTGCAGTTTCTCACATGAATCCGCCACCAGCGCTGTATCATCAGCGAACAACAACTGACTCACTTCCCAAGCTCTCTCATCCCCAACAGACTTCATACTTGCCCCTCTTTCCAAGACTCTTGGAAATAAAATAAAATGAAATAAAATAAAATAAAATAAAATGAAATATATATTTATTTACCTGTTAGGGAGGTAAATAAATATATATTTCATTTTATTTATCATACTTTGTCGCTGTCTCCCACGTTAGTGAGGTAGCACAAGGGAACAGACGAAAGAATGGCTCAACCCACCCACATACACATGTATATACATACACGTCCACACACACACACATATACATACCTATACATCTCAACGTATACATATATATACATTACACAGACATTTATCTTTATTTATTTATCTATTTTGCTTTGTCGCTGTCTCCCACGTTTGCGAGGCAGCGCAAGGAAACAGACGAAAGAAATGGCCCATCCCACCCCCATACACATGTATATACATACACGTCCACACACGCAAATATACATACCTATACATCTCAATGTACACATACATATACATTACACAGACATTTATCTTTATTTATTTATCTATTTTGCTTTGTCGCTGTCTCCCACGTTTGCGAGGCAGCGCAAGGAAACAGACGAAAGAAATGGCCCAACCCCCCCCCATACACATGTATATACATACACGTCCACACACGCAAATATACATACCTATACATCTCAACGTATACATATATATACATTACACAGACATTTATCTTTATTTATTTATCTATTTTGCTTTGTCGCTGTCTCCCACGTTTGCGAGGCAGCGCAAGGAAACAGACGAAAGAAATGGCCCAACCCCCCCCCATACACATGTATATACATACACGTCCACACACGCAAATATACATACCTATACATCTCAACGTATACATATATATACATTACACAGACATTTATCTTTATTTATTTATCTATTTTGCTTTGTCGCTGTCTCCCACGTTTGCGAGGCAGCGCAAGGAAACAGACGAAAGAAATGGCCCAACCCCCCCCCATACACATGTATATACATACACGTCCACACACGCAAATATACATACCTATACATCTCAACGTATACATATATATACATTACACAGACATTTATCTTTATTTATTTATCTATTTTGCTTTGTCGCTGTCTCCCACGTTTGCGAGGCAGCGCAAGGAAACAGACGAAAGAAATGGCCCAACCCCCCCCCATACACATGTATATACATACACGTCCACACACGCAAATATACATACCTATACATCTCAACGTATACATATATATACATTACACAGACATTTATCTTTATTTATTTATCTATTTTGCTTTGTCGCTGTCTCCCACGTTTGCGAGGCAGCGCAAGGAAACAGACGAAAGAAATGGCCCAACCCCCCCCCATACACATGTATATACATACACGTCCACACACGCAAATATACATACCTATACATCTCAACGTATACATATATATACATTACACAGACATTTATCTTTATTTATTTATCTATTTTGCTTTGTCGCTGTCTCCCACGTTTGCGAGGCAGCGCAAGGAAACAGACGAAAGAAATGGCCCAACCCCCCCCCATACACATGTATATACATACACGTCCACACACGCAAATATACATACCTATACATCTCAACGTATACATATATATACATTACACAGACATTTATCTTTATTTATTTATCTATTTTGCTTTGTCGCTGTCTCCCACGTTTGCGAGGCAGCGCAAGGAAACAGACGAAAGAAATGGCCCAACCCCCCCCCATACACATGTATATACATACACGTCCACACACACACACATATACATACCTATACATCTCAACGTATACATATATATACATTACACAGACATTTATCTTTATTTATTTATCTATTTTGCTTTGTCGCTGTCTCCCACGTTTGCGAGGCAGCGCAAGGAAACAGACGAAAGAAATGGCCCATCCCACCCCCATACACATGTATATACATACACGTCCACACACGCAAATATACATACCTATACATCTCAACGTATACATATATATACATTACACAGACATTTATCTTTATTTATTTATCTATTTTGCTTTGTCGCTGTCTCCCACGTTTGCGAGGCAGCGCAAGGAAACAGACGAAAGAAATGGCCCAACCCCCCCCCATACACATGTATATACATACACGTCCACACACGCAAATATACATACCTATACATCTCAACGTATACATATATATACATTACACAGACATTTATCTTTATTTATTTATCTATTTTGCTTTGTCGCTGTCTCCCACGTTTGCGAGGCAGCGCAAGGAAACAGACGAAAGAAATGGCCCAACCCCCCCCCATACACATGTATATACATACACGTCCACACACGCAAATATACATACCTATACATCTCAACGTATACATATATATACATTACACAGACATTTATCTTTATTTATTTATCTATTTTGCTTTGTCGCTGTCTCCCACGTTTGCGAGGCAGCGCAAGGAAACAGACGAAAGAAATGGCCCATCCCACCCCCATACACATGTATATACATACACGTCCACACACGCAAATATACATACCTATACATCTCAACGTATACATATATATACATTACACAGACATTTATCTTTATTTATTTATCTATTTTGCTTTGTCGCTGTCTCCCACGTTTGCGAGGCAGCGCAAGGAAACAGACGAAAGAAATGGCCCAACCCCCCCCCATACACATGTATATACATACACGTCCACACACGCAAATATACATACCTATACATCTCAACGTATACATATATATACATTACACAGACATTTATCTTTATTTATTTATCTATTTTGCTTTGTCGCTGTCTCCCACGTTTGCGAGGCAGCGCAAGGAAACAGACGAAAGAAATGGCCCAACCCCCCCCCATACACATGTATATACATACACGTCCACACACGCAAATATACATACCTATACATCTCAACGTATACATATATATACATTACACAGACATTTATCTTTATTTATTTATCTATTTTGCTTTGTCGCTGTCTCCCACGTTTGCGAGGCAGCGCAAGGAAACAGACGAAAGAAATGGCCCAACCCCCCCCCATACACATGTATATACATACACGTCCACACACGCAAATATACATACCTATACATCTCAACGTATACATATATATACATTACACAGACATTTATCTTTATTTATTTATCTATTTTGCTTTGTCGCTGTCTCCCACGTTTGCGAGGCAGCGCAAGGAAACAGACGAAAGAAATGGCCCAACCCCCCCCCATACACATGTATATACATACACGTCCACACACGCAAATATACATACCTATACATCTCAACGTATACATATATATACATTACACAGACATTTATCTTTATTTATTTATCTATTTTGCTTTGTCGCTGTCTCCCACGTTTGCGAGGCAGCGCAAGGAAACAGACGAAAGAAATGGCCCAACCCCCCCCCATACACATGTATATACATACACGTCCACACACGCAAATATACATACCTATACATCTCAACGTATACATATATATACATTACACAGACATTTATCTTTATTTATTTATCTATTTTGCTTTGTCGCTGTCTCCCACGTTTGCGAGGCAGCGCAAGGAAACAGACGAAAGAAATGGCCCAACCCCCCCCCATACACATGTATATACATACACGTCCACACACGCAAATATACATACCTATACATCTCAACGTATACATATATATACATTACACAGACATTTATCTTTATTTATTTATCTATTTTGCTTTGTCGCTGTCTCCCACGTTTGCGAGGCAGCGCAAGGAAACAGACGAAAGAAATGGCCCAACCCCCCCCCATACACATGTATATACATACACGTCCACACACGCAAATATACATACCTATACATCTCAACGTATACATATATATACATTACACAGACATTTATCTTTATTTATTTATCTATTTTGCTTTGTCGCTGTCTCCCACGTTTGCGAGGCAGCGCAAGGAAACAGACGAAAGAAATGGCCCAACCCCCCCCCATACACATGTATATACATACACGTCCACACACGCAAATATACATACCTATACATCTCAACGTATACATATATATACATTACACAGACATTTATCTTTATTTATTTATCTATTTTGCTTTGTCGCTGTCTCCCACGTTTGCGAGGCAGCGCAAGGAAACAGACGAAAGAAATGGCCCAACCCCCCCCCATACACATGTATATACATACACGTCCACACACGCAAATATACATACCTATACATCTCAACGTATACATATATATACATTACACAGACATTTATCTTTATTTATTTATCTATTTTGCTTTGTCGCTGTCTCCCACGTTTGCGAGGCAGCGCAAGGAAACAGACGAAAGAAATGGCCCAACCCCCCCCCATACACATGTATATACATACACGTCCACACACGCAAATATACATACCTATACATCTCAACGTATACATATATATACATTACACAGACATTTATCTTTATTTATTTATCTATTTTGCTTTGTCGCTGTCTCCCACGTTTGCGAGGCAGCGCAAGGAAACAGACGAAAGAAATGGCCCAACCCCCCCCCATACACATGTATATACATACACGTCCACACACGCAAATATACATACCTATACATCTCAACGTATACATATATATACATTACACAGACATTTATCTTTATTTATTTATCTATTTTGCTTTGTCGCTGTCTCCCACGTTTGCGAGGCAGCGCAAGGAAACAGACGAAAGAAATGGCCCAACCCCCCCCCATACACATGTATATACATACACGTCCACACACGCAAATATACATACCTATACATCTCAACGTATACATATATATACATTACACAGACATTTATCTTTATTTATTTATCTATTTTGCTTTGTCGCTGTCTCCCACGTTTGCGAGGCAGCGCAAGGAAACAGACGAAAGAAATGGCCCAACCCCCCCCCATACACATGTATATACATACACGTCCACACACGCAAATATACATACCTATACATCTCAACGTATACATATATATACATTACACAGACATTTATCTTTATTTATTTATCTATTTTGCTTTGTCGCTGTCTCCCACGTTTGCGAGGCAGCGCAAGGAAACAGACGAAAGAAATGGCCCAACCCCCCCCCATACACATGTATATACATACACGTCCACACACGCAAATATACATACCTATACATCTCAACGTATACATATATATACATTACACAGACATTTATCTTTATTTATTTATCTATTTTGCTTTGTCGCTGTCTCCCACGTTTGCGAGGCAGCGCAAGGAAACAGACGAAAGAAATGGCCCAACCCCCCCCCATACACATGTATATACATACACGTCCACACACGCAAATATACATACCTATACATCTCAACGTATACATATATATACATTACACAGACATTTATCTTTATTTATTTATCTATTTTGCTTTGTCGCTGTCTCCCACGTTTGCGAGGCAGCGCAAGGAAACAGACGAAAGAAATGGCCCATCCCACCCCCATACACATGTATATACATACACGTCCACACACGCAAATATACATACCTATACATCTCAACGTATACATATATATACATTACACAGACATTTATCTTTATTTATTTATCTATTTTGCTTTGTCGCTGTCTCCCACGTTTGCGAGGCAGCGCAAGGAAACAGACGAAAGAAATGGCCCAACCCCCCCCCATACACATGTATATACATACACGTCCACACACGCAAATATACATACCTATACATCTCAACGTATACATATATATACATTACACAGACATTTATCTTTATTTATTTATCTATTTTGCTTTGTCGCTGTCTCCCACGTTTGCGAGGCAGCGCAAGGAAACAGACGAAAGAAATGGCCCAACCCCCCCCCATACACATGTATATACATACACGTCCACACACGCAAATATACATACCTATACATCTCAACGTATACATATATATACATTACACAGACATTTATCTTTATTTATTTATCTATTTTGCTTTGTCGCTGTCTCCCACGTTTGCGAGGCAGCGCAAGGAAACAGACGAAAGAAATGGCCCAACCCCCCCCCATACACATGTATATACATACACGTCCACACACGCAAATATACATACCTATACATCTCAACGTATACATATATATACATTACACAGACATTTATCTTTATTTATTTATCTATTTTGCTTTGTCGCTGTCTCCCACGTTTGCGAGGCAGCGCAAGGAAACAGACGAAAGAAATGGCCCAACCCCCCCCCATACACATGTATATACATACACGTCCACACACGCAAATATACATACCTATACATCTCAACGTATACATATATATACATTACACAGACATTTATCTTTATTTATTTATCTATTTTGCTTTGTCGCTGTCTCCCACGTTTGCGAGGCAGCGCAAGGAAACAGACGAAAGAAATGGCCCAACCCCCCCCCATACACATGTATATACATACACGTCCACACACACACACATATACATACCTATACATCTCAACGTATACATATATATACATTACACAGACATTTATCTTTATTTATTTATCTATTTTGCTTTGTCGCTGTCTCCCACGTTTGCGAGGCAGCGCAAGGAAACAGACGAAAGAAATGGCCCAACCCCCCCCCATACACATGTATATACATACACGTCCACACACGCAAATATACATACCTATACATCTCAACGTATACATATATATACATTACACAGACATTTATCTTTATTTATTTATCTATTTTGCTTTGTCGCTGTCTCCCACGTTTGCGAGGCAGCGCAAGGAAACAGACGAAAGAAATGGCCCATCCCACCCCCATACACATGTATATACATACACGTCCACACACGCAAATATACATACCTATACATCTCAACGTATACATATATATACATTACACAGACATTTATCTTTATTTATTTATCTATTTTGCTTTGTCGCTGTCTCCCACGTTTGCGAGGCAGCGCAAGGAAACAGACGAAAGAAATGGCCCATCCCACCCCCATACACATGTATATACATACACGTCCACACACGCAAATATACATACCTATACATCTCAACGTATACATATATATACATTACACAGACATTTATCTTTATTTATTTATCTATTTTGCTTTGTCGCTGTCTCCCACGTTTGCGAGGCAGCGCAAGGAAACAGACGAAAGAAATGGCCCAACCCCCCCCCATACACATGTATATACATACACGTCCACACACGCAAATATACATACCTATACATCTCAACGTATACATATATATACATTACACAGACATTTATCTTTATTTATTTATCTATTTTGCTTTGTCGCTGTCTCCCACGTTTGCGAGGCAGCGCAAGGAAACAGACGAAAGAAATGGCCCATCCCACCCCCATACACATGTATATACATACACGTCCACACACGCAAATATACATACCTATACATCTCAACGTATACATATATATACATTACACAGACATTTATCTTTATTTATTTATCTATTTTGCTTTGTCGCTGTCTCCCACGTTTGCGAGGCAGCGCAAGGAAACAGACGAAAGAAATGGCCCAACCCCCCCCCATACACATGTATATACATACACGTCCACACACGCAAATATACATACCTATACATCTCAACGTATACATATATATACATTACACAGACATTTATCTTTATTTATTTATCTATTTTGCTTTGTCGCTGTCTCCCACGTTTGCGAGGCAGCGCAAGGAAACAGACGAAAGAAATGGCCCAACCCCCCCCCATACACATGTATATACATACACGTCCACACACGCAAATATACATACCTATACATCTCAACGTATACATATATATACATTACACAGACATTTATCTTTATTTATTTATCTATTTTGCTTTGTCGCTGTCTCCCACGTTTGCGAGGCAGCGCAAGGAAACAGACGAAAGAAATGGCCCATCCCACCCCCATACACATGTATATACATACACGTCCACACACGCAAATATACATACCTATACATCTCAACGTATACATATATATACATTACACAGACATTTATCTTTATTTATTTATCTATTTTCTTTTTTTCAAATTCCACCTCATCCACCTTATGTTTATTTAGTTCATTAGCTTCAATCTTACTTTGCTTTTCTCCTCTCCTGAAGTTAATCCTCTCAGTACGTGTATCAATCAAGTTGTCCTTTTTAAAACCATCATGAACACCTTCCACTCTTCCATCTTTATTCTTATCAAAATCAAATTCACACTCCAAATTTTTCCTAAGAACCTGTTTTAGTGTGAGATCTTTCAAACAGTTCTTTTTACCACTTGCATCTTGCAAAACATTCTTAACTTGTAAAGTCTTAAAACTGTCATTATCAATAAACTGATCTTTCTTACTTTTATTTTCAACTATTGGAAATTTAATGTTACACTCTTTCAGTTTTATTTCATCATCATCATATGGTTGGTCTTTCAAACTGATGTCTTCAATTAAAGTGTCTTTCATGTCAAGACCCTCAGTGGGTCTCATTTTCTTATCATAGTTTTCAGAGGGAGAACATTTACTACCATACTTTCTAACTGGCATAATTTCCTTGCCATCTTCATACTTATCATCCTGTATTCCCTCCTGCATCCATCTCTTTCCATCGCCAAATCTACAATTCAAGAAATCTCCATGTGCTGGCTTTCCCTTTTCATCTTCAAACCAGCTCAGCTTCACTTCAGTTACTGTACCTCTCTGCTGATAACCCATTGGATCATTATTCTTTTCATTTTGTAACATATTCTTCAAAATCCCTTTTAGTGTTTCTTCCTTTGACTCTAAATTCCTTTCTCTCTCTCTATCTACACACATGTTGTGTCTCACTTTGACTTTTTTATTTTTCCTGTCATTTCTTATCTTGTAACTGCTCTCATCACTTTCCAAAATATCCTCATCTTCATTCTTCATCAGAGTGTTCCAGGATTCCACTTTGTAATCTTTGTCACCTTTTGAGTGATTATTCACTTCCGTTTGTAATTTCCTGTCACCATCTACCACCACCTTGTCTGTCCAAACTTTTCTTTGGACATCACTATCATCAAATGAGTGGCATTTGGCTTGCTTTGGAATATCAATCACACAATTCGTTTGCTCCTCTAATTTCATAATGCATAGATCCTTACACAGCAAAGGTTCCTGATTTGCAGGTTCAAACTTGTGACAATAATGATCAGGAATATTCAAACCCTGATCAGCACAAGTTGAACTGTTCCTTTTATAACACATGCGATAATCAGTGCTTCTGTTGTGGCTTACACAGTTCAGTTCAGAATTTTTTTTTCCTATCCAATGCAAGTTACAATTTGGTTTCTGATATCTACTGCCCCTCTCTGGTTTATCCTCTTCTACTGTAAATTTTTCCTTATCCTGACCCTGCTCTATTTCATAAGTACTCTTAACTTTAGTATTTGTTATCATCTGCAAATGAGTGTTATGAAATCCACCCTTATTAAATTCCTGGTTTCCTTCACATTCTAATATCTGATATTGCAGGTCAAAAGTTGAATGGTTTTTACTCTCTCGAGAAAGGAACCTGTCATTAGCAGTTCTTACATCACTACCAATATTTACTCTATGAGTTCCTATATCAGATGATATATAAGATATTTTGTGATAGTTAGAGGAATGTGATACTTTTCTAAGTGATCTCTTTACAGCAACAGCACTTTGCATTTTACAGTAAGAATGCTCATTATACACAAAAAATTTCCCGACTGGTCTATTTCGCTTAAAACTTGCAACACATCTAGAAAACTTACTTTTTCCTGGTGCCTTAGCATTCCTGATGTTGGAGTCAATGGGCATCAACAAAGACTGATCTTCCATAAGATCATGTAGTTCCCTTAATGCATCAATGATGCATGACTCACCAACACTTTCCTCAGTCTTTACAGTGGACTTATCAAATCTTACTAGTGTGCTATTATCTTTCCTTTCAGTATCATTACAGTCTTCCATATCATGCAAGCCTTTCCTTCCTTGCATTTTTTGAATGGTACACATAAGAAATTCTACTCTATCTTTATTGCATGACCTGGATAGTATTTCTGCAATATTTCTGTTAAACATATCCTTTGCTAGAATTAAGTTGGAATTTTGATGAGTACCTTTTCTCATACTATCAAGTATCTGAGATGGTGAAAATGTAACATCACGCAAAATGTCTTCTCGCAAAGTACAATTTTCTCTGTCACAAATCTTGTGACCCCCAGTGGTACACCCAACTTCCAAAGTACAGTGAAGATTTTGTAGTTCATGTGAATAACAACTGTGATTAAAGTAAATTCCTCTTGGACTAATCAAGCATTTTTGTTCCTTACTTGTATTTCTAGATCTCTGTGGGAAGTTCATATAATCCAAAACTCTATGCTTTGAAGACAGGGTAAAGTCTTTTGACTTTTCATGTTTTGGAAGAGAATAATTCTCAACTCTGTTAACCTCCCATCTTGAAAAAGTATTCTCTTCCCATTCACTTAGGTCAGGTCTCGTATATTCTTGTTTAGGGACAAAATCATTCCCATCTTTATTCTTCCCCATTTGCCTTAGAAATGGGCCACTCACAACTTCATTCTCTCCTTGGTGTGTCAAAACTGTATCATTCCTAGTTTTAATCTCTCCTTCTTGTCTTGGAACACAGTCATGCCTGGCTTTGGTGTCTCTTTCCCGTCCTGAAACTTTAACAATCTTAGCTTTAATCACTTCCTTTAGTTTAAAAATAACAGTCTCCAACTTAATTTCATAGGGTCTCCATAAAGATACACTCCTTCCTTTAGTCTCTTTAACACTTGGCATACGAAATACAAAATTCTTGACTCTGGTTGCACCATCTTCCCTCAAAATTGCACAATTTCTCTCTTTATTTTCCTTTTCCTGTCTTAGAACACTGTCATTTTGCCCTTGAGCATCTTTCCATCTTGTGATATTGCTACTCTCTACCTTTGATTCCCTTCCTAATTTCTGGACAGGGTTAATCAGTCTGACCTCTACATCATCTGTAATATCATGAGCAAATGGCTGACAAGAAGATCCAGCTTTATTTGAGGCCACAGTTGTGTATGAAGCTTCAATTCTACATGAAGAATCTAGAGTTTTGTTCTCATCAGGAACCTCAAAATATCTTCTCTCTCCTAGTGTGACAAACTGCAGTTCTTTACACACTGACTCACATCCTAACAACTGCAGGCTTCTTGCTGTGGATATGAAGTTATGAATACATGCCTCTGCAGCTATAAACTTCTCCCAGTACACAAACTGAATGATATAATTCATCACCTGTGGTTCAATTCCTTGAACTGACAAGTTCCAAACTCCAGTCACATTATTTGAAAGAGACAGGGTGATATGAGAATCTACAGCATCTTTGATAGGTACAGCTAAAACAAGACATTCTTTATGTTGTGTGCTATGATCTCCAACATCACCTAAAACCTTCACTTCATCAAACTGTTTTGAAAGAAAAGGATTAGCTTTTCTTGATTTGCCAAACCCAGTATAAGCTTCACTAAATACTCTGTTTACTTCCAATTCCTCATTTATCACAGCACTGTACGGTGGTTTAGGACTAACTCTACTATAACATTTGTCCTCATTGTGTCTTCGAGATTCTTCAAGCAGAAGGCAAATGGGTGGGCATGCTGCAGCAAGGACTGAAGAGTGGACATAATGGCACTCACTGCCACAATGTATGCAGAGGTCAGTAAATAGTTCCTGTAATATAAAACATCACATAAGCTATCTATCACAGTACATCACTTATTTATAAAACAATAATTAAAGCATGTATTTCCCTCGTTCTACAACTAGTCAATCCACATTCTTCTCAAAACATGAGAGCCATTGAGCACCATACATATCCTACAGATCTGTAGATCCCAACCTTTTTGCATATGTGGTCCACACTAAATGATGCAATGTGTTATGAAGGTTACACATCAAAACAGGGAGTAAAATAATTAATTACAATCCTTATCACCAGTTTAAAAAATAACAACTGGTATAACTAAAAAAGACCCAGCTTTCCCGGAATGGCCAGACAATGGCTACTGAGGTTTTAATGGTAGCCTACCAGGTCTGGCCTGGAATGGCCTTACCAGATGGTGGCTGGAGTGTGGTGTTAGAAAGTGAAACAGTTTACTTTCTTAATCATAATAAAAATAATGAGGTTCAGTATAATAAAATAAAGTATGACTACACCTAAAAACATTTAACACACAAATACAACAATTTTCATACTGAAATAAGAAAAACAAATTCTTTTCATACTTGTTCACTGTTTCCTGTGGTAGTGCCTACAGGAGACTAAGAAATGGTCTCATCCACCCTCTAGCTCTCAGGCATAATGTACCAAAATCACATCCCCCATCCACAACCAAGCCCAACAGACCTTTCCGTAATTTCCCCTGACCACTTAAAATAACCTGGTTCAGCCCATTGAAAGCATACCACCCACATTATAAAATATCACTCCAATTCACTCCATCCCTTACGTGCCTCACACCTTCAGATATGTTCAGGCAATGAACACTTAAAGCACCTTTCATTCCAGTATTTCAGTAAATTTAATCCTCATACCCCTTCTCTAAATCTGCTCTTTTATTGTATTTCTTATTAAGTTGCAACACATCATGTTTCTTACTTATCAAGTTACAACACTTCATATTTCTATCAATCACCGGAAGAATTTTCATTCTTTTTCTAATCTTCCTTACTTTCAAAGTTTTATATTCACTCATCTTACACAATAACTTGGGTAATGTCATGAATTACAACAGATAAGAAGAGTTAATTTTTGCAAAAATAAACGAAACAATTGCTTACACAGAAAAAATTAACCCACATAAAGTCTTCAGAAATTTAAATCCATTATCTTTCTAATACGGTTGTTTACAATAAATTATATAATTTATAATTATCTCGGAAAGCAAAAATGGGTATGTTTGAAGGAATAGTGGCTCCAACAATGTTGTATGGTTGCAAGGTGTGGGCTATGGATAGAGTTGTGCACAGGAGGGTGGATGTGCTGGAAATGAGATGTTTGAGGACAATATGTGGTGTGAGGTGGTTTGATCGAGTACGTAATAATAGGGTAAGAGAGATGTGTGGTAATAAAAAGAGTGTTGTTGAGAGAGCAGAAGACGGTGTTTTGAAATGGTTTGGTCACATGGAGAGAATGGGTGAGGAAAGATTGACAAAGAGGATATATGTGTCAGAGGTGGAGGGAACGAGAAGTGGGAGACCAAATTGGAGGTGGAAAGATTGAGTGAAAAAGATTTTGAGTGATCGGGGCCTGAACATGCAGGAAGGTGAAAGGTGTGCAAAGAATACAGTGAATTGGAACGATGTGGTATACGGAGGTCGACGTGTTGTCAATGGATTGAACCAGGGCATGTGAAGCGTCTGGGGTAAACCATGGAAAGTTCTGTGGGGCCTGGATGTGGAAAGGGAGCTGTGATTTTGATGCATTATTACATGACAGCTAGAGACTGAGTGTGAACAAATGGGGCCTTTGTTGTCTTTTCCTAGAGCTACCTCGCACACATGAGGGGGAGAGGGTTGTTATTTCATGTGTGGTGAGGTGGCGATGGGAATGAATAAAGGCAGACAGTATGAATTATGTACATGTGTATATATGTATATGTCTGTGTGTGTATATATGTGTATACGTTGAGATGTATAGGTATGTATATTTGCGTGTGTGGACGTGTATGTAAATACATGTGTATGTGGGTGGGTTGGGCCATTCTTTCGTCTGTTTCCTTGCGCTACCTCGCTAACGCGGGAGACAGTGACAAAGCAAAACAAATAATAAATAAATAAATAATTATAAATCTAATACCAATTAACCATGTCAAATAAGAGGTTATGTTGCTATTTGAAAATGAATGATTAGTATAACTGTTACCTCAAAATCTACTGTATGGAGTTATGATAATGGGTTAAACACTTACACAGTGAAAGTGTCATTTTCTCAAGGTATGAAGTGAAAATTCAAAATCTGTTTAATGTAGAAGCCAATGTACACATTAACATAAATGAAATAACTTTATATTGCATGAGATTTAACTAATAGTATGTATGCATCTAACATACTCATATATACATGAAGAAAATTAAAGGTAACAGATATACAAAAGTGCTAGTGGTGAGAGTAAGTGAGCTTGGGAAGGAGACTTGTGTGAGGAAGTACCAGGAGAGACTGAGTACAGAATGGAAAAAGGTGAGAACAAAGGACACAAGGGGAGTAGGGGAGGAATGGGATGCATTTAGGGAAGCAGTGATGGCTTGCGCAAAAGATGCTTGTGGCATGAAGAGTGTGAGAGGTGGGCAGATTAGAAAGGGTAGTGAGTGGTGGGATGAAGAAGTAAAAGTATTAGTGAAAGAGAAGAGAGAGGCATTTGGACGATTTTTGCAGGGAAACAATGCAAATGAGTGGGAGATGTATAAAAGAAAGAGGCAGGTTAAGAGAAAGGTGCAAGAGGTGAAAAAGAGGGCAAATGAGAGTAGGGGTGAGAGAGTATCATTAAATTTTAGGGAGAATAAAAAGATGTTCTGGAAGGAGGTAAATAAAGTGTGTAAGATGAGGGAATCAATAGGAACTTCAGTGAAGGGGGCTAATGGGAAGGTGATAACAAGTAGTGGTGATGTGAGATGGAGATGGAGTGAGTATTTTGAAGGTTTGTTGAATGTGTTTGATGAGAGAGTGGCAGATATAGGGTGTTTTGGTCGAGGTGGTGTGCAAAGTGAGAGGGTTAGGGAAAAGGATTTGGTAAACAGAGAAGAGGTAGTAAAAGCTTTGCGGAAGATGAAAGCCGGCAATGCAGCGGCTTTGGATGGTACTGCAGTGGAATTTATTAAAAAAAGGGGGTGACTGTATTGTTGACTGGTTGGTAAAGTTATTTAATGTATGTATGACTCGTGGTGAGGTGCCTGAGGATTGGCAGAATGCTTGCATAGTGTCATTGTACAAAGGCAAAGGGGATAAAAGCGAGTGCTCAAATTACAGAGGTATAAGTTGGTTGAGTATTCCTGGGAAATTATATGGGAGGGTATTGATTCAGAGGGTGAAGGCATGTACAGAGCATCAGATTGGGGAAGAGCAGTGTGATTTCAGAAGTGGTAGAGGATGTGTGGACCAGGTGTTTGCTTTGAAGAATATACGTGAGAAGTACTTAGAAAAGCAAATGGATTTGTATGTAGCATTTATGGATCTGGAGAGGGCATATGATAGAGTTGATAGAGATGCTCTGTGGAAGGTATTAAGAATATATGGTGTGGGAGGCAAGTTGTTAGAAGCAGTAAAAAGTTTATATCAAGGATGTAAGGCATGTGTATGTGTAGGAAGAGAGGAAAGTAATTGCTTCTCAGTGAATGTAGGTTTGCGGCAGGGGTGTGTGATGTCTCCATGGTTGTTTAATTTATTTATGGATGGGGTTGTTAGGGAGGTGGATGCAAGAGTTTTGGAAAGAGGGGCAAGTATGCAGTCTGTTGTGGATGAGAGAGCTTGGGAAATGTCAGTTGTTGTTCGCTGATGATACAGTATTGGTGGCTGATTCATGTGAGAAACTGCAGAAGCTAGTGACTGAGTTTGGTAAAGTGTGTGAAAGAAGAAAGTCGAGAGTAAATGTGAATAAGAGCAAGGTTATTAGGTACAGTAGGGTTGAGGGTCAAGTCAACTGGGAGGTAAGTTTGAATGGAGAAAAACTGGAGGAAGTGAAGTGTTTTAGACGTCTGGGAGTGGATTTGGCAGCGGATGGAACCATGGAAGCAGAAGTGAGTCATAGGGTGGGGGAGGGGGCGAAAGTTCTGGGAGCATTGAAGAATGTGTGGAAGTCAAGAACATTATCTCAGAAAGCAAAAATAGGTATGTTTGAAGGAATAGTGGTTCCAACAATGTTATATGGTTGCGAGGTGTGGGCTATGGATAGAGTTGTGTGCAGGAGGGTGGATGTGCTGGAAATGAGATGCTTGAGGACAATTGTGCACAGGAGGGTGGATGTGCTGGAAATGAGATGCTTGAGGACAATATGTGGTGTGAGGTGGTTTGATCGAGTAAGTAAAAATAGGGTAAGAGAGATGTGTGGTAATAAAAAGAGCGTGGTTGAGAGAGCAGAGGAGGATGTTTTGAAATGGTTTGGTCACATGGAGAGAATGAGTGAGGAAAGATTGACAAAGAGGATATATGTGTCAGAGGTGGAGGGAACGAGGAGAAGTGGGAGACCAAATTGGAGGTGGAAAGACGGAGTGAAAAAAATTTTGAGATCGGGGCCTGAACATGCAGGAGGGTGAAAGGCGTGCAAGGAATACAGTGAATTGGAACAATATGGTATACCAGGGTTGATGTGCTGTCAATGGATTGAACCAGGGCATGTGAAGCGTCTGGGGTAAACCATGGAAAGTTCTGTGGGGCCTGGATGTGGAAAGGGAGCCGTGGTTTCAGCACATTATTACATGACAGCTAGAGACTGAGTGTGAACGAATGTGGCCTTTGTTGTCTTTTCCTAGCGCTACCTCGCACACATGAGGGGGGAGAGGGTTATTTCATGTATGGCGCAGTGGCGATGGGAATGAATAAAGGCAGACAGTATGAATTATGTGCATGTGTATATATGTATTTGTCTGTGTGTGTATATATATGTATACGTTGAGATGTATAGGTATGTATACTTGCGTGTGTGGACGTGTATGAACATACATGTGTATGTGGGTAGGTTGGGCCATTCTTTCGTCTGCTTCCTTGCGCTACCTCACTAACGCGGGAGACAGTGACAAAGCAAAATAAATAAAATGATTAAATATATATAAATACAAACTGGGACTGTACCTTTCTTCTGAACTCTTGAAATCTTTGAAAAAATGGTGGGGCATGCAAGACAACTTCTATTGCAGGACAATCTGTAATGAAATAAAAGCATCCAGAATGTAGATTAGTAGAAAACTAAACGAGAAGTGATCAAAAAGTGAGGGGTTCCACACTGGGACAGTATGAAAATCAGAAAAATTACAAGACTAAATATAATGCTGTCTTTATATAATGAAAACACATGGGTGAAGATGGAGGAGACATGAAGAGGGTCCAAGAAAGAAATTTATGGTCAAAAACTAAAACTGAACATGAGGCTTAGCTTTACAAAGATGTCTGAGGTTTTGGGAGAGACCAAAGCTAGTTCTCATTCATTCATATGTCATAATTGTTCATGAAGACACTTATGCAGGAACTGTTACCTATTCGTATAACACTGTGTCCCAATTATCTATCACTGGCATTAAAGATGCTGTTTCATTTCTTGGTTCTAGACCTTGGTTTGACAAGTTAAAAAAGTGCCAAGCAATTTTTCCTAAACTGGTCTGATGGAAAAAGGAAGAATAGTAAATACACATGATGCAAAAAAACAATATAATCTATATTCTAAAAAATAATCAGTACTTTATAACCTTTGATCAAGTCTCCCCTGATCCTCCTTTCCTTCAATTTTGTCAGCCCAAGCACAAGTAATCTTTTTTTATATGGTTAATCTCCTACCTCAAATACTAATTCTAAGGCACTTCCTTGTACTCTCTCCAAGCAATCATTGTCTTCCTTGAAGGGAGATCTAGCTTGCCCTGCAAATTACATGAGAGCACAGTGAACTATTCATTAATAGGGCCATGGACTGGCACTTTATTGTATTTCACTGCTGTCTTACTTCAAAACATTAGCCATGGAGAAATCATCAAAGTGAATGTAACTGGCTAGAGACAGATATGCAAATCAGCACACATGTCTATACTCAACCAATTCTGATTGACAAATACCACACTGTCATCACACTTGGTAGACATTACGAAGTATGAACAAGAACATCATTAGTAACAAGCAAATAAAGTTTTTGCTAATAAGCAGAGCAGCAGATATTTGGTAGTCAAAATGAAACATGCAAAAGAATATCTGTTGTAACAAGTAAATAAAAGTTTTTGCTAATACGCAGAGTAGTGGATATACAATCTGTTTAACAGGATACAGTTTCCAAACACTACACTTTGATGTTATGATCAATCTGCAGTGAGTTGGAGACTGCAGTTGGTTTACTTCATTTTGGCTAAAGTGGCTTTGAAAAATAAGCAATTAGCAGCATCAATACCTATAAAAACTTTGAAAATCAGTGGCACTAACATTGTCACTAATAATAAGTTAGTGCTACTAATCCCAGCACTGGATCATAGCAACATTTGTTAAAATCAAATCCCAACACTGGATCACAGCATCATTTGTTACACTTAATGTTAATGTTTAGCAGCAGTCTTTGCAACATATAACAGATGCTCTTTGTTTGATAATCATCAAAATCCGAAATAATGTGATGCTCTTTGTTTGATAATCATCAAAATCCAAAACAATGTTTCCATATCTAAAATATAACAGTAAGCTGTCACTGTTTACAAATTCTTCCTTAAAGCTGTCACTCTAACTTCCACACTATCTCACATCAAACTCACCTACTGAGAATACAGCATTAAACATTTCACTGAAAACTAAGTTAATGCAGGAGTAAATCAGATGCTTTTCACATGCAAAAGAATTTACAAGCCATCACAGTTTTTAAAACCATGTCATGTTACTCACCACTTGAAGGATAATTAAATTTCTGATCACACATCAATTTAAAAAATCAAGCTTGCTTACCTTGATGTTCCACAGAGTGATTTTCTGCTTTTGTTTGCATCTTATTCTTTTGTAATCTGAAAAACAACACGTCAGTAAATAAGAATTTTGCTGTTGTAATATTAATGCCCCCAACTAGATGTTACTATGGTAATGTATTCATAGAAAAATTGATAAATATCACTTCTGATCCTATAAAGCTAATGAACATAAGGGATGAACCCAATATTCAGATGTCCAGTTTCTGTCCTATACAGCCATTTTTTTCTACCTAGCTGGATACCAACTGCTATTTCAACTGAACATCCACTTTCACTGCTTGACAATGGTATGTTTTTTATTTCACTTGTTCAGTGGTGGGTGGTACAAAGTCCCTTGGTAACCAAAGAGGGTACATTCCAATATAAACTCTTGGTGAGCAAATCCACAACAAGCAAGCCATCAATCTTATGGGAAATGAGACTGGGGGAAGTGACAAACGAGAGACATACCACATATCTTATAATGAATTGGCGGAATGCGTGCATAGTGCCATTGTACAAAGGCAAAGGGGATAAGAGTGAGTGCTCAAATTACAAAGGTATAAGTTTGTTGAGTATTCCTGGTAAATTATATGGGAGGATATTGATTGAGAGGGTGAAGGCATGTACAGAGCATCAGATTGGGGAAGAGCAGTGTGGTTTCAGAAGTGGTAGAGGATGTGTGGATCAGGTGTTTGCTTTGAAGAATGTATGTGAGAAATACTTAGAAAAGCAAATGGCTTTGCATGTAGCATTTATGGATCTGGAGAAGGCATATGATAGAGTTGATAGAGATGCTCTGTGGAAGGTATTAAGAATATATGGTGGGGGAGGCAAGTTGTTAGAAGCAGTGAAAAGTTTTTATCGAGGATGTAAGGCATGTGTACGTCTAGGAAGAGAGGAAAGTGATTGGTTCTCAGTGAATGTAGGTTTGCGGCTGGGGTGTGTGATGTCTCCATGGTTGTTTAATTTGTTTATGGATGGGGTTGTTAGGGAGGTGAATGCAAGAGTTTTGGAAAGATGGGCAAGTATGAAGTCTGTTGTGGATGAGAGAGCTTGGGAAGTGAGTCAGTTGTTGTTCGCTGATGATACAGCACTGGTGGCTGATTCATGTGAGAAACTGCAGAAGCTGGTGACTGAGTTTGGTAAAGTGTGTGAAAGAAGAAAGTTAAGAGTAAATGTGAATAAGAGCAAGGTTATTAGGTACAGTAGGGTTGAGGGTCAAGTCAATTGGGAGGTAAGTTTGAATGGAGAAAAACTGGAGGAAGTAATGTGTTTTAGATATCTGGGAGTGGATCTGGCAGCGGATGGAACCATGGAAGCGGAAGTGAATCATAGGGTGGGGGAGGGGGGCGAAAATCCTGGGAGCCTTGAAGAATGTGTGGAAGTCGAGAACATTATCTCGGAAAGCAAAAATGGGTATGTTTGAAGGAATAGTGGTTCCAACAATGTTGTATGGTTGCGAGGCGTGGGCTATGGATAGAGTTGTGCGCAGGAGGGTGGATGTGCTGGAAATGAGATGCTTGAGGACAATGTGTGGTGTGAGGTGGTTTGATTGAGTAAGTAATGTAAGGGTAAGAGAGATGTGTGGAAATAAAAAGAGCGTGGTTGAGAGAGCAGAAGAGGGTGTTTTGAAATGGTTTGGGCACATGGAGAGAATGAGTGAGGAAAGATTGACCAAGAGGATATATGTGTCGGAGGTGGAGGGAACGAGTAGAAGTGGGAGACCAAATTGGAGGTGGAAAGATGGAGTGAAAAAGATTTTGAGTGATCGGGGCCTGAACATGCAGGAGGGTGAAAGGCGGGCAAGGAATAGAGTGAATTGGATCGATGTGGTATACCGGGGTTGACGTGCTGTCAGTGGATTGAATCAGGGCATGTGAAGCTTCTGGGACTTCTGGGGTAAACCATGGAAAGTTGTGTGGGGCCTGGATGTGGAAAGGGAGCTGTGGTTTCGGGCATTATTGCATGACAGCTAGAGACTGAGTGTGAACGAATGGGCCTTTGTTGTCTTTTCCTAGCGCTACCTCGCACACAAGAGGGGGGAGGGGGATGGTATTCCATGTGTGGCGAGGTGTCGATGGGAATGAATAAAGGCAGACAGTGTGAATTGTGTGCATGGGTATATATGTATGTGTCTGTGTGTGTATATATATGTGTACATTGAGATGTATAGGTATGTATATTTGCGTGTGTGGACGTGTATGTATATACATGTGTATGGGGGTGGGTTGGGCCACTTCTTTCGTCTGTTTCCTTGCGCTACCTCGCAAACGCGGGAGACAGCGACAAAGCAAAATAAATAAATAAATACTTCAAAAAACAATATCTTTGCACTTACAGGCCACATCTAAAGGCATAAAGCTGCTGTAAAGTTAAAGAATGAAAATTCTATACAGCATGGAGATAAGTGGAATTCCTTACATGACATGAGGCACTGTAAGAAAAAATAATGCAGTATAATCTTGGGTGATGCAGTTATCAAACTCTTGCATTACTTTGCTAATGTCCACATCATGACCATCCTGTCTGGATGCTTATGAAGAAACCTGTCGCTTCTATGACCCTCGCCCAAAGGCTGATGCTTAAAACTATGTGATTGGTAAAATGGTAAACATTATTCTATGCACTGACAGGAGTCCTCAGAGAATGACAGGATTACAATCCTGGAGATCTGTCACTCTAGAAGAATGTCATAAGTAAATGAATCCCATATCATAAAGGGTGTTACATCTAGCCTTCATGTATGGAATACTCTGGAAACAGATTTCCATCAATATACTACAGCCTATGACAAAGTGAATTTGACTCTCACTCAACAACTGTTGCCACTATTTTGGTAAATGAGATGATGCTTAATGATACCGTACTTAGAACATTGATGAAGAGGGACTGAGGGATGGCGTGGGATGAGGCACAGTAAAAGGTTTGACGAGACCTCTAAAGTTTATCCATATCAGTTTGTGATGTGCTTGTTGTGCTTACATATCATATCAAATATTTCAGTGTTTTCAAGTTAGGTACATCTTACTATCATGGCTAATACATTAAGAACATAAAAATGATGTTCCTTAAAAGGTGATCATGAGTGGATAGAATACTATAAGAATAAACAGTTATTCTGCTTTGATTTGCATTACAAAAGGCATCATAACAAAGAACCTTATATCATACTTAATATCTCATTATCAATAGAAAAGAAATTTTCTTCAAATCTATCAAAACTACAAAGTGTTGTTCTACAAATATGTACGCAAAACCATGAAGGCTGCTATCACATAATGCTGCTCCGTTAACTGTTGTTGTGTGTGAATCCCGTTAATTTACATGGTAATACCTTGGGAAACAAAGCAATACTAAATTTGTCTGGGCAAAGTATTCTTTTTCTGTTTATTGGGGGACATAAATTAATAATTCTTGAATTGGAATTCTCTGCCTCGAGTAGAAATATTCAGTTATCAGAGCTTGTAGTGGCATCCCATGCAGTGCTTCAAAGCAATAAAGCCTAAATTGTTTCCTTAACAATGACAATGTATATGGCAATGTCATGGACTTTCAAGGCAAATTTTTGTACAAGTTTTAAAAGTACACCGATGTTAAATTCAATAACGTAGCAGCAGAATTCCCACAAAATCTTACAGCTACTTCAATTTCCAAAAGAAGGAACAAAATTTGATAGCTTTGGATATTCTTAAGACCATTCAATCCACATAGCTTTGGATATTCTAAAGACCATTCAATCCACCATCTCAATGGTGTCTAGGAATCAATTAATAGAAGCATCAACCATTTTTCCAATTCTGCTTAAAAAAGACTTGGTTTACCTTTTCTTGACAATGAACTTGTTTCCTATGACTTATCAACAATCTGGATGCTAATCTTCTTAACAAAACTTTATCACATCAAATTCTTAATTGCAACATGACGAATAAGTTAAGGTTGCACAAAACTTTTAATCTCAGTTTCACTGCTGTCAGTTGTATCAAGGAGAGGGGATCCCTTGGCCAGTTGACTGAAGTGCTCGCATGTACCCTCATGGGTTTCAGGTACATTGACAAGGTTGGAAGAATTCTATTAAACAGAAAGTGATGTGTCTTTGCTTTCACTGCTAGATTTCCTAGTTGACTGTTTAATAGGCATAATTTCCTCAATGTTCCATTCTTCAGCACAGTTTTCAACTTAGTGGTATCTATCTTGACTGATTCTTGCCAAAGAGCAACAAATTTATGGTGAACTATCCATCCTGCGGGTGTTTGTGCACCAATTTACATGGTAGCTAAAATGTTTATAAGAAGTGAACAATAATAAGTGGATTATGTAATATCAAGTCTGGACACTTTTCCCATATCCACTGTTATGGATGAGTTACTTGAACAAATCTTTAAATATCTGGTATAATTGTCTCTGAACTCACTAACTTACACATAAAAAATATTAATTCTAGCAAATGTGATGTCAAACACTGGTTCATACCTGGTGGTGCCTTGAACTCAAGAAGTGTTGAGTTCAAGTCAAACCCATCAACCTCACCTAACTCAAATTAGGATGGATTCGCCTCCCACCATTTGCCTACCTCTACACATCCACAGGAGACAAAAATGATCATAATGTAGAAAAACAAGTCTGCAGAGTAACGTTAGCTCCACTAGTGCCGACATTATCAACTGATAATGCAAACCATGTGTGTACAACCCTGTAGGTTGCCAAAGGATCAGGATGGCCGTTCCCCTGGGGTACATTTATATCTTGTTCATGATTACTGTGATGAAAAATAAGGTTACCTACTTGCTGTTGACAGTTTACACATATAGACTAACGCAACAAGATGCAAATGGTGCATCCTCCAATCTAATACTGAAATAATGTCTTCCCAGTGCATTTCACATTGGCCAAAACTAGAACTACCAGGAATTTTTCATTGTAATCAGTTCAAATCCTGCTTCAAGTTATACTAGTTACTCAAAGACCTCAATAATACTGTAACCAGTGAAAAAAAAAATTTCAATACCAGTACATGTACACAATGTTCATATACAGTACTTATTAAAATTTTCCAGAGATGGTTAATATTCCATTTCCATCCCTTAGCTCTATGTTACATTCACTATCATACACTTTACCGTTTGTCATGTGAACACCATGCGACAAGGCAATATTTTTGTATATCTACATAAATTTTGGAAGCTAGAACATTTACATTCCATGAATGTGCGTACGCTTTCGCAATGGAGAAGCCGTTCTCAGCTAGACAACATATAGTACTTCATAAATAAATCATCAGGTTACAAAAGACCAAAATATCACTAACTTTGCGCAAATGAATTTATCGATGAAGAATAATCTAGCCCACTGACAGGCAGTACTGCAAACACATCAACCTGCCTGTCTGGTCCTGTAGAAAACGGCGAACAGACGGCGAGATCAAGCGTGGTTTTGATATTTGACGGCCAATTAAATACGTACATTTCAAACGCATGGGAGTCTTTAAATCTCTTACGCTAATCTGAAATTTTAACTCCAAAATAATTTTATGATGGGATAGGAATTTATGATGCACCACCTAATGAACTTCCTGCTCATTATCATGTATATGCAAGGCTTGTCTTGTAAAATTTGGTAAAGGGATGGAAGTGAGTGTGGGTTAGGTTGGGGCCCAGGGGAACATCACATGACGATTGTGAAAAATGTGCAAATGTTACATTCTCGTGGTTTGAGGAAAATATGCAGCAAAATCACGACAAGCTAAACTTTTTTCCTTAGTATTTACCATGATTTTTCCACGAAAACAGATAATAATAATTTGTTTAGAATATATCTATTTGTACACTAATGATATCCACTTCAGTCACGGGAAAAACACACACACACACACATATATATATATATATATATATATATATATATATATATATATATATATATATATATATATTATACTTTGTCGCTGTCTCCCGCGTTTGCGAGGTAGCGCAAGGAAACAGACGAAAGAAATGGCCCAACCCCCCCCATACACATGTATATACATACGTCCACACACGCAAATATACATACCTACACAGCTTTCCATGGCTTACCCCAGACGCTTCATATGCCTTGATTCAATCCACTGACAGCACGTCAACCCCGGTATACCACATCGCTCCAATTCACTCTATTCCTTGCCCTCCTTTCACCCTCCTGCATGTTCAGGCCCCGATCACACAAAATCTTTTTCATTCCATCTTTCCACCTCCAATTTGGTCTCCCTCTTCTCCTTGTTCCCTCCACCTCCGACACATATATCCTCTTGGTCAATCTTTCCTCACTCATCCTCTCCATGTGCCCAAACCACTTCAAAACACCCTCTTCTGCTCTCTCAACCACGCTCTTTTTATTTCCACACATCCCTCTTACCCTTACGTTACTCACTCGATCAAACCACCTCACACCACACATTGTCCTCAAACATCTCATTTCCAGCACATCCATCCTCCTGCGCACAACTCTATCCATAGCCCACGCCTCGCAACCATACAACATTGTTGGAACCACTATTCCTTCAAACATACCCATTTTTGCTTTCCGAGATAATGTTCTCGACTTCCACACATTCTTCAAGGCCCCCAGAATTTTCGCCCCCTCCCCCACCCTGTGATCCACTTCCGCTTCCATGGTTCCATCCGCTGCCAGATCCACTCCCAGATATCTAAAACACTTCACTTCCTCCAGTTTTTCTCCATTCAAACTCACCTCCCAATTGACTTGACCCTCAACCCTACTATACCTAATAACCTTGCTCTTATTCACATTTACTCTTAACTTTCTTCTTCCACACACTTTACCAAACTCAGTCACCAGCTTCTGCAGTTTCTCACATGAATCAGCCACCAAGCGCTGTATCATCAGCGAACAACAACTGACTCATTGATAGGAGCGGCCGTACTGGAGTTTCAAATACTTTACTATTCTTCTATGATAGTCCACATTAAAACCCAATTTGATTTACAAAGAATGGCACGATCAATTTATATAATAATTTTCTTTATTTCTATCGATTCCATTCCATAATTTTTAGGATGATGTGGCGTATTTTAGTCACGAAAGGGGCGACCATCTGATTTAACCAGGGGAACGCCATTGTCTTATTTAGACAATACGAGGGATGATAATATAGAGTTAACAAGAGGGATGCCATCCCCGTCAATCTGAGTGCTTCACATAGATTCACATCAGAAAGTACAAGGCAAGGTCTCCATATAACTTTAAAAAGGGCAATCAAACAAAAAAAAAATAGATGTTCCAATGATGTTAAAGGAGCAATACAAATTTTATATAACCTAGCTTAATGGGTAAACGAAAAAAAGTGAGTTATGAAGTCCATATTGCAAGAAAGGCCAACGTTGTCCAATCCTAAATCCAGCCGTCCTTATTAAGATGTTGCACACACGAGAAGGCCGCGGCATCTTCGGTACAAGAAGTCTGTATAGGTCTTCATAGCTAAATCAGATTTAACAAGGAGTATCGTACAAGCTTTGAAATGCCGTCGCTGTGAAAATGACAAATTCATTGTCTTGTGTTTGCTGCGCAAGATCTTATTAAGTCAATTGTCACCCAGCGGATCGGTGCTACGACAAAAATGAGAGAGAGAGAGAGAGAGAGAGAGAGAGAGAGAGAGAGAGAGAGAGAGAGAGAGAGAGAGAGAGAGAGAGAGAGAGAGAGCTGTCAAGAGCGGTATACCACGATAATCATGAGCAGGGCGACGAGACTCGTTTATCAGAGTCCTATCACTTTTTCCCCTTCTTCTTTCTCACCAAGGCGACAAGCACACATATCACATATCTGCGATTCACACTATCTTTCATTTCAAGAAGATCCAAGTTGGGACCTCACAGATTTCCCAAGGTTTATCATTATTTCTTCAGCAAGTTTTCCCTCTTCATACAAACACTAATATTTTCAGGTACATCATAAACGTGAACATTATAATCCTTCTGGGACTGATCCACTTATATTACGAATTCATCTAACAACCTAACCGTGTCACGGAAGCTCATGCATCTCATATATAAAAAAAATGTACTCTTTCTTTTCCACTGACTCAAAACATATATTGCATAATCCAGAGCAGATTTCATGTATGTAACATCTAGTTTGTTTAATTTCTTATTTTTGGAACTTTTTTTGTCAGATTTGATGTGATTTCAGGGTCAAAAGGAGTTTTGGATGTAGTCTCTCTAATCAACTTTTGCATTTTGCTCAAACTGATGTCATTTATGGTCTACTTATAATAAGCATTCGTTTGACCAATTTCCAAAACATTTGACAGCAGCAATTTTCTCTTTCCTGTGCTGTGCAAGTGGATAAGTAATATTACAGGTTATATGACAGTTATTTGTGATCAAGGAATTATTCTTCAATTTAGTTCTAGTATAAGTTCATGCGCATCGTAAGTCTGACCAGACACATTCAATTACGTACGTAACTGGGAGAGAGAGAGAGGGAGAGAGAGAGAGAGAGAGAGAGAGAGAGAGAGAGAGAGAGAGAGAGAGAGAGAGAGAGAGAGAGCCACGTTCATTCGATATTCAGAAGTTTGCTACGATTAACATATAAGAAAATACAAAGCAATTTTGATAAGATACTGCATCAGATTAAGCACTGATTTAACGCTCCCCTGTGGTCACTCTTACCATCCTATTACACCTAACAACCACGTCCCTTAACACTTTCAAGGACAAACAATATTCGTCCTTGTGAGTAGGCGCGGCAAGAGCTGACCTTCACGAGCCGGCCACACTGTGTACTGGTCTCTCAGCGACGCTACTATGGCCACCAGTAAACACTTATACAAATTATCACATATTATCCCGTAATGCTTTGACTCGTGGTAATTCATTAAAATTTTTAGTCTCACGAAAATATTTGACAATGATGTGCAGTCAGGAACTTTTTCATCAATTATTATGAAGTAATGGTAAATTGAATGTGAGCAGACAGCTCAGTATTATAGTGTGCGGTGAGCGACACAGACCATCCCTGTGGGTCTGGCTGGCTGGAAGTGGAGACTGACCAACCTAAGCCAATTAATATTTCATTGTACGTCTCCTTACAACGTCCTACGCTACTTTTTGAACGGGTGAGTTGTTGAATTTTTCTAAAATTATATATGTCCTAAATTTCACGTTCACTGAAGTGAATCTATAAATGCAGAGATAA
>NC_092237.1:50107043-50139543 GCF_036320965.1 Panulirus ornatus
CGCTACCTCGCAAACGCGGGAGACAGCGACATATAAAAAAAAAAAAAAAAAAAAAAAAAAAAAATATATATATATATATATATATATATATATATATATATATATATATATATATATATAACTTTTTTACACAAATACAGTTTGCTGCTTCGGTTATCTTTAATAAAGTGCGTGATTCCACAAGATACCCTAGAACCTCTTTACTCCTGTGTAGATCAGACTAAAATCACCTGCCTCCGTGGCGTATGGTTAGCGTTGCTCACCATGAGTCAGCACTAACCAGCACGTGGTCTGGTCCTCATGAATTCAAATCTTGGGTGCGGGTGTTAGCTAAACCAATACCAGGTGTTCATCCTTCCCTCGGGGATGGTCGATAAATAGATACCTTACTTGGGCGGGTTTGTGTACACAAGGGAGTAACGACATGGTACAATAACACAAGGTTAAGAGGCTGGGCAGCACGAGCGGAGTAACACACAAGTAGCAATCACAAATAGTACTCACAAGTAATCACAAACAGTACTCACAAGTTGCTCAGGATTCTTCTGTCTGATGAGTCACGCACTCATCCGGACTCGTCGCTAAATGCTCCTGTACTCGAGTCCTGTTTACTAGGACGTTTTCCGAAACTCTTTATAGCCACTCACCTGGAACAGAAACAAAAGAAAAGGTAAAAAAAAAAAAAGTGGGTAAAGGGACTTACGAGACACCCTGTCTATCAACGTGTTCGGTAGCAAACCTGCTTGAGTGCATCTTAAGGGGAGTGGGCTGTAGGTTGGCTAAGGTGGAGTTAACATGAATGTCAAATGCTGACAGGGTAGGGCAGATGGGGGGGGGGGGAGGATGAAATAGTCATAAGGGAGAAGGGTTAAGGAAATTGTAAAAATCTGCGAGTGTGATTATCATAGTGTTCGGGCGTGACACGTGGGCGGGGGAGGGAGTTAGTAACCTTGAGTTGTGAATCCCCCACCCACCTATCCCTTCTAGTAATCATCCCTCATTCCGATATTTAAAACAAATTCTAAAGATAGACCTGCAAGGTTTTATGGCGGGTTAGAGCAAAATGTAGTATTATTACGTCTCGATTATTTAAGTTTTTGGATGGCCCGCGCATGTGCGTGTGTATACTTGCATGCATGGATATGTATTTTTGAGTGTGTGCTTGCGTGCATACAAGCGCCTATATATATATATATATATATATATATATATATATATATATATATATATATATATATATATATATATATATATATAAGGCGTATATGTGTCACTGGGAGAGTTTTATACTGTTGGCAGTCTGTATAACCAGAGCCCAGCAGGTTATCGTGACGCGCACCGCTTGTAGAGTTCCCGCGTCATCGATTCTGGGTTACTGGGACCGTGTCAGTGTCCATGGTCATTCACTGTTCCCCTCCCCCCTCCTCTCTCTCTCTCTCTCTCTCTCTCTCTCTCTCTCTCTCTCTCTCTCTCTCTCTCTCTCTCTCTTCGGACTGTAGCCAGAGCGTGCTGACCCACGTTACCTTCCCTGCTTACGAACAACTCTGGCGTGATAAAAGAGGAACATGATAGACTGCCTGGACGCCTTGTGAGTCAACACTCCACCGTCGTACACCGCGAAGGTCGAGTGTAGTGACAATAGACTTCAGGACAAGTATCATGCAATCGCCATGTCTGTTCTAAGAATCTTTGTGTCCCGTAGTGAAATATAACTATACGGTTAATTAATCTAGTAGTGCTTAATAGCATTTATCTGGGAGGTTAAGCTCCATATATACGACTGAATAATGTACTTGAAAGAGAGGGAAAATATTTCACAGGATCCTTCACAAAGACGTTCAATAAATAGCCTTCAAAAGCTGCCTTCATTTTTTATATCCAATCTATCATTCCTTCACCAGACTGTACATCTATGGTTTACACACTAATGTATATAACTTGCTCCGGATGGTGTTACATGTCCTTGTCTTGCCCCCAGAAGGAGAGAAGAGCAGTGAAGGGTGCGGGTGGAGCGGCAAGAGCCTAGCATCGGAGCCTTCAGGATGAAAGCGACGCTTATACTCTTCTTCCTGAGCCTCACCTCTGCCCTCGGTCAGTGTAAATGTATCTTGTTACAATTAGTACAACTTTGGTGATAATTACGGAGATAAAACTTGGTTTCATAAAGTATATTCGTAAAGTATCAGTCGGGTCTCTTATCTCATTAATCTTTAACAACTGAACACATCTCTGTCGTCTTTATGAGTCGAAGACATCTCTCGATACACGAACTCGTGTGATTCTTCAGTGAAAAAAAATCTTAAGATAAAAATAATCGTAAACAAGTCTTGAAAGACACACACACAGAGGCCTTCGTGGTGTAACAGTTAGCGTTACTGACCATGAATCAGCACTGGCCTGCTTGGGGTCGGCCACACATGGAAACACGAGTGTAAAACGCTTCCCGTAACGCACAAATGATCAAACTACGATATGTTTCGATCCACAACTGGCTGTGCTTAAAGGAATGACCAGGATTGCATCGATTTGAAAAGTCATCTAAAGTTAATACCCGGTTGTTCCCCAGGCAAATGCAAGGTAATGGAATCTGGGTCACTGTGTCAGGCCTCTGAGGGTACTCATCCTATCATCTGGACATCAAAGCTGGAGAATCTGCAGAATGATGTCAACATTACGTTTATGTACAAGAATGATGAAATGATATCTTTCAACGTACATCAATCGTAAATCAGGATATGCATTTCAAGTTTGGTTATAACACTTAAGGATAAAGATGTAATAGAGAAAATCTAGAAAAGGGTAATAAAGATAGTATCTTGTATAAGAGAACAGAGTTGCAGGGAGAGAATGTGGCTGAATTTGTATACCCGATTCATGTTTCGGTAAAGCTGTGTGTACCAAAACAACAGCCTTTTGAAAGTTACAAATAAGAGCAACAAGAAGTCTTAGCAAGACGCGTGAAGAAAACATTTCTATCTTACCAGAATTGTAGATGAAGAGAACGTCATATGATTACTATGTTACTTAAAATAGTGCATCGGTTTATATAACTTTGGCAGTAATATTATCAGGAGACAGAGCCACACGAGTGGCACTGTCTACCCGCACTATACAAATAGGTAATCAATTACACACCCAAATATACGCACCATGTGGACTTATCACTTCTCTTCCTCCTATCATCATCATCAGGTGCGGAGACCAAGAAGATCGAGTGTTACGCTAAACTAGATGGTCCCAAAGACGACCCGAACAATATCTACCGATGCCCAAAGCCAGAGAAGTGTTGTCAAGAGAATGGCAGGCCGTCCTGCTGTCGGGAGAAGGACATCTCCGTTTCTGCCTGGGAGCAGGTGAGAGCTGACACCAGGAGTCACACGGTCAACCTGACTTTTAACCTGACATAATCTGGATTCTTATTATCGATTTCTTTTGTCTTTAATTGTCAAATAAGGTCTGACCTCGAAGTTTTTAGCCCGCATTAGAGTCTTTCATTTAACAAAAAAATTCATTCCGTGAACATCACACACAAACACACACACACACATATATATATATATATATATATATATATATATATATATATATATATATATATATATATATATATATATATATATATTGTGATGTGATAGCTCCTAATCCCTGAGGGTTGCTCCCGGGCAGGCTCAGCTGTGGGGAACGCTGGCGGGGATGATCCTGGTGCTGGCGGCAGTCATGTGGTACTGCCGCCACGACGGCGACTGCTTCGGCAACAAGAAGGGTCAGGAAGGCTGCTGCTGCTGCAAGCGCGCGGAGGGTCCTCAGAACGAGGACGATATGTGAGTAATGACGCTGTTGTCCCCATAGATGATTGCTGGGCTGCCAATACTGACGAATGTTTAACGATATATATAAAACGTCTTAACCGTTATAATGTTATTAGCAACCAAATTTCAACGATAGTAACAGTTTGTTGTGTCCAGTGACCAACTTGCCATACTTCATACTCTCAACCATTGAATGTGAAGTATCTAAACAATCACATTTAAATGTTTTTCTATATATCTGCTTATCAATTTTTCACTCTTATAGTGAAAATGTAAGAATGCCACCTGATGCGAGGGAAGCAGCTCCTGAAGAAGCCAACTACGCCTGATGCAGGATGGGAGACAACCTCTCATGTGCCAGCAGCCTCTCTCATCACCACCACTCACCCACATCCGTAAGGCTTCAAGCCTCACCAGGACAAGATGTAAATACACGATTTGAGTTGTTAAGCTTAACCAAAGCAACCAGACTCCTTGCTGCTCCTGTGGAGTAATATGATGTTTCCTTGGGAATAAAGTGCCTTAACAAGATAGTTTTAAATCCGTCATTACTCCTTATAAAGAAACATAAAATGACGAGAGCACTATGTCTTACTCAAGGAATCAACAGCCTCATTACGCTTTCTGATGTTCCGTCTCAAACGGAAAGTTATAATATTCTTACATGTTATGGGCTGGGGCGCCCCACGGTAGATACGACATATTCGCCATATACTGACTGAGGTGCCTGGAGAAGCTACAGAGGCGTAATAGACCTGATGGGGAATGACGACCTAATAATACGACTGTCGAAAACTGTAGGATAGACCTGTACAGTTTTGACTTTCGATGTTTGATCCATTATTAGCATGTGGCTGTTTAACTGAGACGGTTTACTAAATCGATGCCAACGGTATAAAATAACTTCTGAGTTTTCTGTGGCTGGTAGTAGATACGTATGGTGTTTGATATACGAGGAAGAGACGTAGCGAGGACGTCAGTGGTACACAAGCACAACCGGATGGTTGTTTCCTGGTTGAACTATTATTCTAACCCTTTAGTTTTCTTAACTTTCTGATTTACATTATTGACCAATGAAACAACCCCGTCCATTTCACCACTTTCTTGAAAACGCTAAGATTGTTTATATTTCACCATAAGAAACTCTCTTGATTATAACGAGCAGCTTTTTATGATACTAATATCAAATTTTCTTTCGTTATTTTTCAACAAACTTATTTACCTACACAAACCGTAATAAGTTTTATGAGGATTTCACATATTAGTCAATAACTCTTAACATTCAAATACTTAAAAAGCGCAAAGTTCTCTATGACACAATGTTCTTACATATCACTTATGAGTTTATCATCAAACCCTTGGCGGTTTGGGTAGTGCCCCTCCTCGCACTCCCTATGACCAAATCCTCAGTGAATACCCGTCTTACGAAAAAATTCTGATGTGGAACCTGACCAAGTATCGTCGTTATATATTTGTATGCTGTTTATTTAATGTCTGTAGACTGCTGAATGATCATGAATCTAGAAATCACAGAACAAAATGAATTAACGAAACATTTCGATGTCTCCAACTATTAACCAACTAATCAATGAATCTATATATAATATATATATATATATATATATATATATATATATATATATATATATCTTCTATCTTTTTACATTGATTTACCTGCAATGATCCTCCATAAATGTATAATCAATTATTCAAGTTGGCATCGACCAAGGGTTCCCAATCTTCTCGTTTACCTGATATTTTCGTTAACATCTCTTCATAGATTACGTATAAGGGTAAGGAATTTGTAATTATTACCTATTTGTACTATACATGGAAAGAGTTTTACATTTGTGGGGCCTCTGTGAAGGTAGAAAGTCTTTGGAGAAGGTATAGCAGTGAAATGATGGTTATCAACATGATTACCAAATTATTTGGCGCCATAACTGAAAATCTCAGACGAGCATAGGCACACGAGCTTTATTTGTTACCTACGTCACCATGTACATATATAAAATATTCATGCAAAGAGCAAGTAACTCATTTCCCTGAACTAAACAGCCCCAGTTAAGGCGTGCCTGCAGTACTCCAGGAAGATCCTTAGACAATCTCTGGTAGGGGCATGGCATTTAAGAGGAATGCTATTAGAAAGCTTCCTTATGCAATACTAAGCCTCCGGTAACATACCTACACCATCAGTTATGAAATAAGCCAATTCATTACTTAGGGATAAAGAGGATGACTGCAAAAATACGATTATGAGGAGAAACTTACGCTTTCCGCCTTCCAGGACCAGCTGGCCTCTCTTGTTGACGATGACCGTGTAGTTGCCGTACTTGGCGCACAATTCAAAGTTGGTTACTCAACGGGGCAGATATTTTGCTAGAGGATAAGAAAATTAAATTTAACGTGTACCACGAACAAAGTCCCTACTTACCAGAGGTTGATCACCACTGGTATAGTGACGTCAAAAACTATGACTATTCGGCGGTCTTTTGAGTTGTGTGCGGCTCTGCGTTTTGCTTATATTGATATGTTCCCTTAGATTCTTAAATTATTGAGTCTCTTCTGATATCTTCTCATATACTTAGAAATATTGTGTGCCATATAAAAGTTATTTTAGTTTCACCTTAACTATTAGATAAAAAAAAAAATGATGTATTGACGAGACTAAAAAAATTTCGTTCTTCGGATTTGACTTCAGTTGCATTGTTGCACAAAAAGTCTATATACTGCCAACCAAAACAACTCTTGACGCAATGAAAATTTTACAAAATAAATCAATATTTACTGTATGTTTTCACGAGTTTTTAGTTGTGAATTATATATAGAATTTTATACCTTTAAAATCAAAGCAATCGAACAAAATTACGTCAGGTTTTTTTTGAACTCTCCGATCGTTCTCGCTGAGATAAGCAATGGATGATTGTGAGTTGTGCAACTTGACAGTGCTTAATTTACTCTCGTTCCAAGAGAATAGGGCGTGAAAGTGTTTTTGCGTTAGTGTGAGTGACGGCCAAATAGCATGGGGTTAGTGGAAGTCGGTAAAAAACTTGAAGTGGAAACTACACCTCGACACAGGAAGGTGACAAGTGGACCCAAGGGTTCCCCGTGAGGTTCCTGGCATTTTGTAAGTAGCCTATACAAACTAAATCGTATTTATAATTGAATAATCACATAAATTGTCCGTATAACGTTGCATCGCTGTTAGCTCTGAATATGGAGCGGTTGCATTATGTTGCTACGAGTATGATTGCAGCATTATATGGTAATTGGCTGGCTTAGCTCTGCATTAGTGGTGTGGATTAACGGTAATTCTAGTCTGCAATGCTGACATAGTGTTTGGAAAATACAATAACAGTTGCGGAACATGATTGGAGCATTATATGTTATTGAACATGGTTATCTACAGAACACTGAAAGATATCACATTGTTGAAATGATAGTAAGTTATATCGACAAAATCTTTTATAGGTTAGGAATAGCATGGCTGCTCAGTGTCTTCGTGGATGAAATCCGGTGCCATTTTGGCCTTGGTCAGTCATGATTGTAACAAAAATATTTCGCCAAAAAAATTGAAATGTATGATAAATCTTGACAGTGACATTAGATGAGGTTTTCATTGCTTCTGTTAATTTATTGATGTGTATGGCCTACTGTACTTACTCCTACGTTATGTCTGATATGATTCATGTATCGTAATTTAACATCGTTGAATAAAGCATGATACTCAATATATACTCCAAAAACTGTTATTGTATTAGCATAACACTACATTAGCATTGCAAATCAAAAGAACTCAATATCCAAAGCTAATACCGATGCGGAGCTAAACTGACATAATGCATGACACTTACTTTCATAGTTTTATCACTAAAAAGAATTACGTTGTGACGAGCTACACTAATGGTTAGTGGACATAGTTAATCAGCTTGCATTACGGTAGGTTTCGGTGGAACAAACAAAATTAACAGTGAAACCTCCAGAGAACACAAGTGGAGATATGACGAAATTGCTGACAAAGGTTCTTTTTTAGACCCTGCGAAGAAGCTGGCAACAATCTTTGTCTCCCCAGATTTTGTTGTCCTGAATCCGAAGGTAAAGGCTATCAAGTTTATTCATTTTTTCTTAAACATGACATGCAAGACGGTCGCCAGAAGAGAAAAGACCCAAGAGATCAGATATGTCAGCTTATGTAAAGTATTAGACTGTTGTACCTCATTCCAAATGACCGCAGTTATTCAGCTTAGGTTCAGCTGTATGTAAATCACAGTGCTCTTGAAAGATTATGAAGCAAGTCTACCAAGGCCTTTAGAATACCGATATTAGGTAATGGTTACATGACGTGTCTAGTACATTCGGTGCGAGTCCCTTACTTTAAATGAGTACAGTAGCCTGAAAATGACTTGTATACCAACTAGTTAAGACAAATTACATAGAAAGCGTTCAGTATGATACTTTGTAAAACTCAGAATGTGTAATATCTTAAAAAGATGCAGTTCGGACCAGGTATGTGTTGAAATTTCTCGTAAGTTTCCCAGTACATTGTAACTAAGACTACGCTATCAACAAATTCACCTTTTTTTTTTTTCATTCTGAAAGTAATTGGATTCACAGATCACATCTGATTGTCAGCAGCGTTTGATGAAAGTGTAGTGTTACATATGATACACGTACCGTCAGCTTTTTTCATTTAAGTCTAATGAAATACATCTAGTAACAATAACTTCAACGATGCGTATGTTTAGAGACTTGTTAACTGCATGTATGAACATCAGATGTAATGGATTTTGTCATGGAAATGATAATCTAACTTTTCCGCTCGACATACACAGACAATATTTTAGTGATCAAGCAGCCATCCTGGTCAGTGTAGTAAAATCTTCAGTTCGAGCAGGAACATATTTGAGTGTCCGGCGGTGGTCCAACACAGGTTCACTTGCAGCTCTTAGATATCACTAAGGCTCTGTGTATGTCCCCAGTCTAGTACAGAGTTTCGATGAGGTCATAACCATATTCCTTGGTTAATGTTTTCATACTTTTTATGGTCCTTATGAATGAACTCAATCATGGGTGATTTTGCTTAGATTCTGTTAATCCAGCGGCACAGACGTTCATTTGAGTTAACGTCCTGACATATGGCAACGCGGATTTCAGGTCACATGCATCACACTGCAACGACGCGTGGCGCACACTTAATGTTGGTTGTGTTCCTGGAAACAGCTACATTCTCTTTAGTTTGGCTTGAGTCATAGGGTGATTCCCGCCGCTTAGTGGTGTAATATAGAGAAAGGTAACTAAAACTCGAAAAACAGAATTACAGCAGTTTTGGTAATCATAGAGTTGTTAGTATGATAGTATTAGTTACTGTTTTAGACTAGGCTATCTTTAATTGTGTGTTGTTCTCCGCTGCTTTGTTGCGAGTTTCAGTCACTTAATTGCTGGTACTGCATTAGAACATAATGACAAAATATACACAAGCAAAAATATTTTGATTATGACCACTTGTAGAGTAACTACAAGATGTATTGTCTCCTTTTTTAAATAAACAGAGGATGACAAATCACCGAGATACTGTATTAGTTCAGGGATATACAGAACTACGTCAGAACAAATATTAGCCGCTAGAGGAATGTGCTGTAATTGAAATTTAAAGTATTTTGAAATGAGCGTAGGTCTGCGCAGGAAGTTTTGTGAAAAATTTTGTTATCCAGTCGAATTATTGTTTTAATAAATGCAGCGCCCCAGTAGATGAGCAGCTTTGATCTTTTCCTATTTACAGGATCTTTTACAGAGAATATATTGGCCCACAACCCACATTCTTCAAAGCAAACACCTGATCTACACATTCTCTACAACTGAACCCATTTTGTTCTTCCTCACTCTATAACTATGTTTATGTCACCACTCTCTCAATACATCTTTACAGGTGTACTAAGAAAAATTCAAACCACTATGATTTGAAAATTGATTGCAGTTTTCCTTGCCTTTATACATTAGCAACATACAAGTATTCGGCCAATCCTCGGGCACCTCACCATGAACCATACATACGCAGAATATTGAAAAAAAGAAAGAATAAGATCCCTTTTAAGAAATTCAGCTGCAGTCCCATCCACTCCAGCCGTTTTGCCACACTTCCACTTCCTCAAGGCTTTCACCACCACTTTTCTTTATACCAGACTTTTTATCCATGACTCTTCCTTCGAATACCTTCAATCCAAAACATCCCACATCTGCCGCCCAATTTGACAACACTTGAAACTACTCGCTTCGTCTTCACCTCATTTCTCTCTGTTACCATTTGCCCTCATTTGTCAGGAAGGACATGTGAAGCTGCCGGGTAACCATGAAAAGGTATGCGGGCCTAGTTGTGGGGAGAGATGTGGTTTCGGTTCATTGAACACGACAGCTAGAGAATGGATGCAAGCGAATGCGTCCTTCGTCTGTTTCTGATGCTACCTTGCTGACACTGGAAACGGCGAATAAGTATGATTGGATATATATATATATATATATATATATATATATATATATATATATATATATATATATATATATATATATATTATCCCTGGGGATAGGGGAGATAGAATACTTCCCACGTATTCCCTGCGTGTCGTAGAAGGCGACTAAAAGGGAAGGGAGCTGGTGGCTGGAAATCTTCTCCTCTCATCTTTTTTTTTTTTTTAATTTTCCAAAAGAAAGAACAGAGAAGGGGGCCAGGTGAGGATGTTTCCTCAAAGGCCCAGTCCTCTGTTCTTAACGCTACCTCGCTAATGCGGGAAATGGCGAATAGTATAAATAATATATATATATATATATATATATATATATATATATATATATATATATATAGAGAGAGAGAGAGAGAGAGAGAGAGAGAGAGAGAGAGTTGATTTTTAGGAAACTTTAGTAAATCTCGTCTTCAAATTAATAATTGATTTTTCTTTGCATTAAATATAGATTAAGTGTATGAAAAAATATTTTAGTTTATATGTTATGGCCAGACATAACCTTATGCGGACTGACCACAGAAGTTTCACAATTCATTATGTTAGATGCGAAATAGCCCATGACGTCACTGAATTTATATACGACAGCCTATTTCGTGTGAGCTTGTATGTTGGTCTTCATTCAAGTAGGAATGTGTCGGCAGCAATACGAATGGCGGGGTACCTTCAGCCATATTTGATTCATGAGGTATGATTGTGTGACTTTAGCTAAGCTCGCCAGTTTTTTTTTTTCATTTTATCCTATTTAAAAGCAGCAAAGAGAGAGAGAGGGCAATGTGGAATACTGATAACAGTATACATTTGGAAGTAAGTGTTGGGCAAGTTGGCTGCAGTAGTTATCTCTGTTTTGGTTCTTCCTTATCATTTTCTCTGGTTAAAGAAACAGTAGCTCCATTTTCTTTATTGAAATTATCAGGGACTGCAGGATATAGCCTAAAGATAAAACCTAGACATATACTTGTATCGTTATTTCTTTTTTGCTGATGGCTTAGTAATAAGCAAAATAAATATATAGTGTTCATTGTTAATATATATATATATATATATATATATATATATATATATATATATATATATATTGGTAACTGCTCCTTGTATGTCTTCAAAGCTGTGTGATCCCTTGTGTGTATCCGTTCATCTGTAGGGCTTAAATGTAATAAACAACGAAGTTACGTTCGGAAGTTCACTCATCAGTAGATTTATTTTTGAGTTTAGAAAATTAGCTTAACTTCATTGTTCATTAGAAAAGTTGGTAACGGTGCACAACTTAATGGCTTTCCTTGTCATTATAACCCAAGGGCCACATTCACAGTATGAGTGTATGTGGTGTGAGAATGATCCTTAAGACCAAAGGAAGATATTAGAGATTGTTTACTGTTGTTGGATAAAGCTTAAGGTCGACAGCAATTGATAGGCCTTAATCCTTGACAACCAACCAACCTTTAACCCATTAACTTTTATTGTTCTTGGTGATACGAGCTGAACTTATGTGGTGCTGATTGTGTCCATAAAGCGGTTGATAGCTCCTTTGTGTTATCAACACACGCAACAACTTTCTGGTTCATTATCACATGGACAACCTGACTAACCCAGGCAATCGTATCCCAATGTGCCCATGAAACGATCAGATAATGATAAACTCTTAGAAGACAGAGCGAAAGCGTTTGAATATACATACGAATATATATATATATATATATATATATATATATATATATATATATGTAGAGAGAGAGAGAGAGAGAGAGAGAGAGAGAGAGAGAGAGAGAGAGAGAGAGAGCAACAAATGCCAATAAAAAGTTGAAGATATGGAGAAACAGGGGAGAGGATAGCGGGAGTGAAGTTTACCAGTGGATAACCAAGAGAAGGGAGACTAGGAACGAGCGAGCACTTGGGAGTAAAACAAGGGCGACTTTAAGTTGAGGTAAACAGCTGACGCCAGAAAAGTTATGTGGATAGAGAAGGAATTGCGAGAAGTGAGCGTGTTTTGTATCAAGAAAATATCTTCTTGAAGACGTGAAAGTTAAGAACAAGTGAGAGAAAGTAGTTTGAGATTGTTAGATGCTGTCTTTGCCATTCGATCAGGTATTTGCTTTTCAGATATTGTAAGTGCTTAACTAGTGACAGTCACAGTAACATTCAGAAATATCTAACTTTACAGATATTCTCTCCTTGGGGTAGGTTAATCTCGTACAATTCGTTTGTCATACATAGATGAGCATGATTTTATTACAAAAAATCTAACTTCTAGGTAGCATGAAGATTTTACAGAAATATAAATCCTTGAGAGTGACCTTTCAAACACATTTGTGTAACTGCAGTTGGCCAGTCTGAGAAAACCACCTCTCAGATGAAATATGCAAGACCGTTTTCTTTTACCGGTGTCAGTTTTCTATTTACAAGTTTCGCCTAAACATATCTACGGTGAAAAAGAAAAAGACAAAATGCTGTAGGCGGATTAAACCAAACTATAAACCCACACAGCATTCATGGTTATGCTTTATCTTCTTTTTATTGGCAAATTCCTTTTCCTTTCTTTTTTCTTTCACATAAACCACACAGATATGTATACCCAATTCCAAAGATATATTTCAAAAGACATAAAAGGAAAATTTATGGACGGACATAAATATATATCGTGATTTACTGCCCAGTACAGGGAACTGAGCGATTTTATCACATAATTGCTGTTGCGTGTCAGAGATTTGTACAAGCCAATCGCGCTGTGACAAAGAAAAAAAAAATATCAGAAGTAAATGACAGGGTGTTACCGTAGCTTATAAGGCATAACTGGCCTGTGCGTGGCAGGCAGAGATCACCGGAATGACATCATTATTTCCATATACAGTATGGCGAGTTTTTGTTGAAAATATTTCTTTTTTTTTATTATTCTTTGCATAGGATATGGGTCGGCGGCTGGTAGGAAACGCACAATTTGCATATCCGCCATCCGATATCATCTGCGAAGTTTTTCCACTATATTATACCAGTCCTCCCGTTCCTGTATTATCTCCCCCCCTCCACCCACCACCACAAGAGTCTGAAAGGCGTTGGGCTGCGCAGTGACAACGCTTTCATCAGGCTGGTGTTATTATCATTATTATTATTATATTATTATTTTATCCCTGGGGATAGGGGATTAAGAATACTTCCCACGTATTCCCTGCGTGTCGTAGAAGGCGACTAAAAGGGGAGGGAGCGGGGGGCTGGAAATCCTCCCCTCTCGTATTTTTTTTTAATTTTCCAAAAGAAGGAACAGAGGGGGCCAGGTGAGGATATTCCAAAAAAGGCCCAGTCCTCTGTTCTTAACGCTACCTCGTTAACGCGGGAAATGGCGAATAGTTTAAAAAAAAAGAAAAGAATTATTATCATTATTATTATCATTATTATTAGATTATTATTATTATTATTATTATTATTATTATTATTATCATTATTATTATTATTATTATTATTATTATCATTATTATTATTATTATTATTATCATTATCTAACAGGGTGTTAGGCATGCTGCACACATTGATGTAACTCAAGAGGAGCAGTTCCTCCTCTGCTTTAGATGGTCGTTCTGCTTAAAGAGAAACCGCTGTAACTTGCAGCTCATTGTGGCGGGGCATATTTTACCCCCATCATTGTCTCCGTCCTCTCTGCTTTAAAGGTTACGAACAAATGCCACGGTTGCCTGAAGACTTTTTCTTTTTTTTTCCTTTGGTGATGAGTTATTTTCTTAAATGCAGAGAATTAAGGAATGACATCCGGGTGAGGATGTATATATATATATATATATATATATATATATATATATATATATATATATATACAAGAAAGTTTTGCACGTGTTGCCTTACCTGTGTGTGTGGGTGTGTGTTAAATTTCGGCCAAAATACCAATAAGCAGTAGAGCTGCCGGGTGATGTAGTGCGCCAGGCTTTTGATGACTGCTTCGCTATACTTTACTGATGGAATAGCTTTTCTGCAGCAGTCATTAAATCTACTACAACTAACTCCACCTCAGGCACGCTTGAAGGCCACTGCATCAAAAGTGCTACTTTTATACGTTCTCTACACACTGCTATTACTGCAGACGACTGTTGCGGAATTGGAGTGCGATTACAGCGGAGAGGATTTTCATCAATCTTTACTGTGCTTCCAAGGCTGGAGAACATCATCCTGTACCTGTGCTGGTTATTTACATCTTGCTGCACCATTACCTGGCCAACCGCAAGAGCCGCTAGTCTTGGGCCTGAATTATTACAAGACAGGATTATTCTTATGTTGGTACTGCTGCTTCTTCCTCCCTTGCCCACATCCTCTCCCCCACTCTCCCTTCCTCTAACCCCCCCCCCCTCCCTTTCCCAGAGTCTAGTGCCACTCGCCTTTTTTTTTTTTTTACCCTCTTAATTCCTCAGTTCCCGTTTTCTTCTCTCAACCCTCTCCGTCCTTGTCATTACCACCACCACCACTTCCTCCTCTCTCTCTCTCTCTCTCTCTCTCTCTCTCTCTCTCTCTCTCTCTCTCTCTCTCTCTCTCTCTCTCTCTCTCTCACTTAGCACAGCCACATTCCCATTCCCTCATCTTTCTTTCCTACCCCACCTGCTGTGTGTTGCTCCCTCACTTCAGTTCACCTCTCAACCTTTTTCTTTTTCCCACCACCGCCTCCCTCCCTCCCTCCTTCCCCCTCGTGCCATTCCCCCCCCTCCCACCATCCCCGGCCGTCCCCCCCGGCCCCGAGACAAAGCCACGGGAACTCCTGTGTTTTATGGGTTTACACTTTTACGCAATAAACAACCGGATCCTTCCCAGAAGTGGCGTCAAGTATTGTAGGATTCGGGCTCTTGCAAGTTGGTTTCTAATGTAATAAGAATGTTGGTAATAGGTTCGGGTAAAAAATTAGGGATCCGTGTTTACGTGTTCCCAGAATGTGGAATATGAGTTTTATTTTTTCTTCGCATTTTAGATAGAACGTTGACTCTCGATTTGCATCATGTCTTTACATTTAAATAAGGAATCAGTCCCGTAATAGGATTTGTGGACATAAAGTAGACACCCTTAAAGTTAATGACTTGTATTACATTTTCGTTTATTTGTTCGTCAAATCGATAGTTATTGATTGACGGAAGGCGATTGTGAACATGCAAAGACAGCATTGTGAACACGTGAGGATTGAAGTATATATGTATGTAACTTAACTAGAATATGGCACAGTGTTTGGATCGACTGTAAGGTCCTCTTTTTTTGTCAAGAAGTTTTGCGAACGTGTTAATGTTTTGCATGCAGAAATTTGCATTTTGTACTTGCGCGCGCGTGCACACACACACACACACACACACACACACACACTTGAGACTTGGCGTATGCTTATCACTCACCGACCCATAATAGCAGTAGGAAAAAAAAAAAGAAAGGTGACGAGTTGGATACTGAGAAGGGCTGATCCAACAGACCCCCAACACTACTATACAAATCGGATTAATGTGCTGCTCAATTAACCCGATGCGCACGCCTCGCCTTTATCATTAGTTCTAACATCTCGCTTATATAATGCTCCTGGCCGCTTTTAGAGCTGTAAATATCAATTTTAAAGCTAAGAGCCATAATGTGTCAAGGTTTATTACAGTAACCGGTGCGTAGTTTGCACCCCCCTCCCCCCCTGCCGGTCCAACCCATTTTCGAGCGGCCATCTGCAGTGAAAAATACGATTCGAAACCATCAAAGATCTTCGATCCCATTGAGATATACGAATCGCATCTTCGCTCAACAATAGCCAATATATAAAACCTTAATGGACAGGGTAACGAGACGCTATTCCACACTGCATGGGAAATGAAAGATACTTTATGTTAATCACAGACCTGAAAAATCGCTGTTATTTGTCGAGCCGGGGCTGAGGGTGGCGCGATGGCCGCCCCGGACCCTACTCGCTTCGGGGACTGGAGAGAGGCTAGGTATTGGCAACACTGCGCACGTAAGTAAGCTCTTTTTTTTTTTACTTTTTTCTTTTTACGTCCAGCTATAAATAATTAACGGCATAGTTTGTGTATCATCACATCTTGATGCCTCATTGTTAGCGTGGTGAATATGTGTGTGTGATATTTGTGAAAGCGCAATTAAGGCTACGATTATTTTGAATAACCAGTAAATCCCTTTCATCAAAAACCTGCCAGAACGAAACTGAGATGCGGTTATTTTCTTGCGCGTTGACTTGGAGCGCCGTGATTCTCCTGCCCAGGTGCCGTCTGGTAATGTTATATACTGATGATTGATTTATCTCGTCGGTGATACGATGTGACTTGATGGACGTGGAGTCGGTGGTAGCGGACTGGTGGTGTGGCGTTGGGATATAAAGATAGCAGCAGCAGCAGCTTGTATAAACTGTCTGTGAGAGATACCGTGATCATCCGGTATCGGGTCATAAACCCCCCTCCTCCATCTGTCAGTGGATAAGAGCGGAATTTCATGCATATGCTACAACCAGACAACCCAAACAGTGCATGACCGGTGATTGAAATGCCTACGGGATGTATAATAATTACAACCAGGCAACTCAAACAGGGCATGAGTGGCGACTGAAATGCCTACAGGATGTATAATTAAAACGGATTTGTATGACAAAATTGTTACCTTTATTGTCTGGAGGGAATAGCTTTATATAAAAAAAAAGAAACAAGAAAACTGTCCTGACTTGACTTGTCAAGTGATATTTTCAAACTTTCGAAACAGATCATTAAATACATTGGAGACATGGAGGGAGGGGAGGTGGGGCAGACACCAGCCAATACCAGACAGAATGTTGGTCATTTAAATAGCACGAGATGCATTTCGCTCTATAATCTTGACTTGGGAATCAGTTTAGATCGGCTGGAAAGTGTGAAGAGAAAAAAGACATTTGTTTATTTTTGTTTGGTCCGGTGACTTGTTTTCTTCACCGCCGAAACTCGGCTATACATTTATGTCTGGAATGGCCAAGTGTAGTTCGCTGGCGCGGGCATGTTTGCCAGGAAGGAAATATAACAATATCATACTAATTTCATGCTCTGCCTGGGTCCGTGTGCTGCAAGGTAATATAATTAAATCTCCATAATGAATCTGTATTCATACCAGTTTTACTAATGTGCGAGTGTAGGCCGTCAACGTGGGTGCAGTCATGCTGGTCTCATGCCTTTGTTAATAGGAGGAAGTTCTTCCCTCCCTCCCTCTCACTCGTGTACCATCTTTCTCGTATATCTTTTTAGGATTGCAACTCTTTTAAACTCCAGATCAACAGAGTGTACAAAATTCGTGTTTTTGAGAGAGAGAGAGAGAGAGAGAGAGAGAGAGAGAGAGAGAGAGAGAGAGAGAGAGAGAGAGAGAGATGGACAATAAAGCGAAGGTAAAAAGGATAGGGATTCCTGCTATTTTCTGGTCTCTCCTGCGTGTTGTCGGCCGGATCCGTCCGTACAGTCTGTGTGTCTGTGTCATTCTTTATTGTTATCTTGTTACGTTTGTTATCCATTTCCCTATTGTGGTTTACTTACCAATCTTGTTGAGTGTAATTTTGCAGCTTCCTCTCCCGCACTAGATTGTCAGTACGATATATATATATATATATATATATATATATATATATATATATATATATATATATATATAATATCCCTTGTGCTGTCATGCGTTTGTCTTTGTGTTCATGTGGTGAGGTCTGCAGTGGTGTATTTAATTCAGTTCCTCGTCTTTCTTTTTCTTTCTTTCTCTTTGCTCAACTGTATATACAAGGCTACACGGTCTCGTTTTCTTCTATCTTAAAGACATTTTGTCCCCCTCACCACCACCACCAACTCTCTCCTCGCCTCTCTTGGTTCCTACAATTCATTTCCTTCCCATTACTGTGTGTCGTTTCCTCGGCCACCGTCTCGGTGTACCTCCTCGCTCTCGTTGCACTTCCTCTCCTCTACTAAAGGCAAGCGAGGGAGAAATTACGCCAGTCATCCCCGCTGCGAATTAAGTTATCATTCATATTCAGTTATTTGCTTATTCGTAGTGTTTTTAAGTTTGTTTTTTTTTTCTCCCTTTGTCGGGAGACGCAATTACAATGGCTTTAATCACATTTATATTTTTTGAAAATACTTGTTAATGAGCCATGGAGTTCCTCGGATAATTTCAGAACATTCATGAAAAAGTCTTTCTGAATCTTAATGCATTCGTTAGATCTTTCTGAGGCGAGTTATTCGCAGGGTGGCGCGATGGCCCGCGCGGATACTTCTCCTCGCCCTCCCCCTCCCCCCCGCCCCCCTCCTCCCTCTCTCTCTCTCTCTCTCTCTTCCTCTTTTTTTCTTTTTTTCTTTTTTATTTAGTACCTTTTTTTTCCCCCCATCGTTCTGGGATCCATATGTGTGATCACGCTCATTAAACACCAGGGTCTATGTATCACCAAGTTTCTTACTTACCCGGACGCGAGTGGCGACCCAGAAATGATTCGAGTTGCGCTAAATGGAAGAAATTGTGGATGAGAAATAGGCAAACAGACGAACTGGCAACTCGTCGTGAGTCTCCTCCCCCCCAGAATCCCCCCCCCCTCTCTCTCTCTCTCTCTCTCTCTCTCTCTCTCTCTCTCTCTCTCTCTCTCTCCCCGGGTAGTTCAACAAGGGAGGGAAAACTGGAGAGAGGAGAGAGAGAGAGAGGCAAGATATTTTTATGATTATCATTATTATTATTTTCGTGTTTGGATATCAGTGCAGCTGTTTGCGGCAAGGATGATGATAAACTGGTTTTGATTACACAGTCTCCTATGCGTCAAATGGTAAAAGAAGTAATGGGAACTTTTCACTCTCGAGGTATTACGACGCAGCGAGGAAATGTTAAGCTCTGGGAAGCTTGGAAAACACACACACACACACACACACCACACATACACGGTGAGGTGAAGGTCCTGCATATATATATATATATATATATATATATATATATATATATATATATATATATATATATTGTGGCCTGATTTTGCGCACCTGATATACATTTATAAGCAAGAATTCTTGCATGTAGTGTATGTGTGTGTGTGTGTGTGTGTGTGTGTGTGTGTTTGAGATATTAAATACGGACTTAGGTTCCTCCATCTGACCTGGATATAGGGGAGGGGGAGGTATTTAGGTGTTAGAATATTGCGTCGAAACGTCCGACGAAATTTGCCTCCAAGATGAAAACAGCTGGACGGGAAGACCTACATAAACTGTGAGACAACGCACAAGTGGCAAGAACAGTTTGTGGGGGAGGGGGGGTGGAACGAAAGGCATTTAGCGTGGGGAAGGAGAACGTAAATATAGAATGTGAATTCGATGGAATGGAAATTATTGCAGTATTGGAAAAGGAGGCTTGGACGTGTTGGCGTGTAAAGATTTAAAACTAGACGGTGCGTTTTACGATATCGTTTATATATATATATATATATATATATATATATATATATATATATATATATATATATAGAGAGAGAGAGAGAGAGAGAGAGAGAGAGAGAGAGCATTTCATTGAGAGTGCTGGTGAAGGGCACATGTGTTAATGCGCATAACAAAGCAATTTGCGTATTTGTCTTTATTGATTGAAGCGCCAGTAACGTGTACTAGTTGTCCTGGAATGATGCCTGCGTTCGGCGCGGATTTCGTCACCGAATGACGTAGAATGGGTAATGAATTCCCGTTTGAAATATAAAGGGAAGAATAATGAAATGAATGACGATATTCAGAAGTTTTTTTCTTTTACAAAACGAAAAGCGTAGGTGTACCCTTGTTCTAAGGAGGGGAGGTGGGGCAGCATGATCAGTGTTCATGTGGCTGAGAGGATGGTATATAGGTAACATGGATAATGCCCTTCAAGGACGTGATGATGAGTGAGATCTCGCTACATCTGTTTTGATCCAGATAAAGGGAGACGCTGGCTTCGTGTAGGAATCGTAGATGAGTGAAGCTGCCAGATGATTGGTATAGTAAAGACACAGACTGGATGTTATAGATATTGATTAATGAGGGTTGGGCTGTTAGGCTCATTGCGGTTATCTTGTTCTGATGATAAGGTTTGACTGATTATCGATCCAGAAAACTATGCCGGTAGTTCAGTTAGAGATGCGAAGTCACCGAGGCGATTTACGCCATGTTCTCGGCAAAAATCATACCGCCAGACATGAACATGTAGCATATTTTTAGTGTATATTCCTTTATCATACCTCAAGCTACATTTTGTATAATGTCACATTTTCAGTTCCTGTTTGTGTGGACATAATATTCATCTGGGGGATTGGGAGAGACTGGGAAGGAGGAAGAGAGGAAGAAAGTAGGGAGGGAGAGAAATGGAGGGAAGGGAAGGAATAATGATATATGTCTGTATTTCTTCAGTAAACCACACATACAGGACAGCTGTTTTTGTGAGTGCAATGTTCGAAGGATGGGAGACATCGCCTGGAGGCAAAACAGCTGACGCGAGCACCACAGCCTCACTCCCATCCATAACCCCAACAACTACCCATTTTAGATGGCCGGAATAAATTGCCATCAGAATAAATTCATGTCGAGCGTACCAAACCATGCTGTAATTCGTACCTCGCACAGGCGCCCACATGCAGTGTGAGAAACGATCAGTCTAATGAGAAATGATTTATGCGTTCACGGAGCAGTAATGGCTTAAAAGGCAAAAAAAAAAAAAAGATAAAAAAAAAGAAATCCAATGGGGAGTTATGATGTATTACAAACTAATGCGTTGGAGACGGACTCGACCCACCAACTGTGTGGAACCGCCGGTAAAATGGTCCTAAACCCAACGCGGGTGGGTTGAAGTCGGTGGGGAGGGGAGGGTGGAGGGAGGAGGTTAAGATAAAGGACACGCTCTCTTTTTTTTGTAAGCTTTGTGAGAATCACATTGGCTGACATTTTAGTCTGTTGTTTACGCTAGTGTTCTGCGGAGTGTTGGAAAATTAGGTCTTGGTAGCCCGCGCGATCGCTCCCAGTCACATCGGAAATACGGGTTTAGAAGGGTAGCAATAAAGACAAAAGTTTTTACAAATGCTTATTGAACGCGAGGAAATAAGGTAGAAACGGCGCGATATTGTTCTCTAATGGCCGTAGAATGAGAATGGAACTAATAGAAAAAAAAAAAGACTTTAAAACGTTTGAGTGAGGCAACAGCCAGCCAGATCCGTCAATAAATGTTCTCCCCCCCCCCCCTCCTCCTCCTCCTCATCCTCCACCTCCTCCTCCTCCTCCTCCACCTCGCTCTCTTTACCTCGCCAAGCACTCGTGTTGCCATTAGTAACCTGAATTAATTTCTTCCCCCACCCCCCCAGCATATTATGGTCAACTATATCTGCATGTACAGGAGGAGTCTTGTGTATAAGTCAACATTGTGCAACATTGAGATAATAAAAAAAAAACACACACCCGAGTGGTGCGGTAAGGCTGAAGTTTGGCGTTTGGGGTTGAGGGTGATGGATACGCCCTTTTGTAGCGCGGCAGCGGGGTCTGAGTTGCCTGCCGCCGCTCGCCCCTAAAACCCGCCCGGCCTCCCGCCCGCCCGCTCAGACTTTATGGTTTTATATATTATGCTGATACAGCTGAATTCGTGTATTTTGTGCGTACGCTGCCAGGAATCTGATATTCATAGAATGGCTCTTATTATATTATCACCAGCCCTTGTTGGATTCTTTTGGTCAGCATGTATGATTGATTTAAACTCAGTGGTTATATATATATATATATATATATATATATATATATATATATATATATATATATATGAGAGAGAGAGAGAGAGAGAGAGAGAGAGAGAGAGAGAGAGAGAGAGAGAGAGAGAGAGAGAGAGGCCCGGATGCTGTTTCTTAGAAAGTCTGAAAAGGGAGAGGGGATGGGGAATGAATGTTTACTCATTCGCAAAGTATATGGAACGAGTTTTTGTAAGATTAATGGGGAACACCGTGGCACCCCCGATCTCCTCGCTACAAAAAGCAGGAGTGATACTGTGAAAAGTTGTGTGATAAAGACAGATGACGGCTTGTTCTTGCTGGTGGTGCGTGAACCCCACCACCTCAGCCACCTTCCTCGCGGTGACACTGCAAATGCTGATATATGTTGTGTATGAGGGCTGCTCCTGAAGCAGGGCGTGGGCTGGTGGTGGTGGAGGGGGGAGGGGTTATGGATGGAGTGGGGACTTTTGAAGACTAAGCTGTGGGGAGAGATGGACGAGGTCTGGGCGAGGGGGAGAAGGGTCAATGTGGTGGGTCCGGGGGCCAGGTAGTTCAGGCTGGTGGAAGGTTGGAATCACGATGAGCGATGTGGTATTTGTGATGATTCTTTTTTTTTGATACAGTTGCACGTGTACTCTCCCGGCTTGTTTGTGTATGTACATACATGCAGCCCGCTCTATGCAGATGTGAGGTCGGAAAATGTATATACGTAGGAAATGATATGGATCTTTCAAGAACCAGAGGCATTTTGAGTCGCCTTCTGTCGAGGAAGTCATCTCTTAAATTCATTTACAGACGTTTTATGAGACTTGTAAATGGGAAGTCCGCGTGTGAGTGAGTGTAGCGGTCACAGTTGGTTTAACGTGAGGTGTGACAGAAACCGTTTGTCGTCGAGTCAGTGGCAGATGTTGAGACTTGCCGGTATAGAACGACTCTGACCCCCACGACAGCACGGCCCTTGACAAGATGGTACGACCCTTGGTGACGACTGTACGACCCATGGCCACGACGGTACGACACTTGGCCACGACTTTGCGACCCTTGGCCACGACTGAACGACCCTTGGCCACGACTGTACGGCCCTTGGCCACGAGGGTACGACCCTTGGCTACGACGGCACAACCCTTGGCTACGACGGTACGACCCTTGGGTATGACTGCATGGTCTTTACCATACCCAAGGGTCGTAGCGTAGCGCCGTGCCCTAAAAGATTGCCTTCGACTTTGGAGGAAATGTTCTTGATGTATTCATGGTGTTAATCAAGGTACGTACATGCTGATAACATACAATCTCGGGTTTGATGTCTGATCTCTTTTTTTTTTTCTCTCTCTCTCTCTCTGAGGCGGTGGGTCACCCTGGAATTATGTTTTTGTGGCGGTGGTAATCATCCTGTTTTACGTTAAGGTAAATGCATGAGCACTCGTAATTTATTGTTCCATTATCTCCTGTAGTGTAATTATGATACTTGGGTGCGTGGAACTCGCACTTACGTAATCATTAACCCTGTTTGCTCAATTATAAATAGCTGAGAAAACCATCCGGGCCTGGCATCTTAACCCTGGTAGAGTTACTGTCGCACAGAGATGGCAGCACTGCTTTAATGAATTTACTGTCGCACAGAGATGGCAGTACTGCATTAAATATTACTGTCGCACAGTGATGGCAATCCTGCATATTGGTGTTGTATAGAGATGCCGCATATTACCGTCGCACAGAGATGGCAATACTTGTGCATTGCTGTCGCACAGGGATGGCGATAGTTGCTTATCACTGTCGCACAGAGATGGCAGTACTTGTATATTGCTGTCGCACAGAGATGGCACACTGCATATTTCTGTCGCACAGAGATGGCAGTACTGCATATTGCTGTCGCACGATGGTACGACCGTTGGCCATTGAGCACGGTGGTACGACTACTGACCATTAACCACGATAGTACGAGATCGCTGACCATCGAGCGTCATGACGTTACGATACTTGGGTATGATTAAGTGACCTTTGACCTGAAACTCAAGGGTTAGGTTAAAGGCCACCGAAGGGCGTCGTACCCGAGAGCCGCACCGCCGCCGTGTTCAAGGGTCGCACTGTCATGTTCAAAGGTCGTGTTCTTTGTTGGGGAATTTTTGATAAGATATAAGCCGTCAGCGATAGTTTGTCTAGGAGTGAGCGTTTATTTTTGTCAAATATTTGAAATTGAGTGGATATATATATATATATATATATATATATATATATATATATATATATATATATATATATATATATATATATATATTCGCCTTATCCCGCATTAGCAAGGTAGCGTTAAGAACAGAGGAGTGAGCCTTAGAAGGTATGTCCTCACTTGGCCCACCTCTCCGTTCCTTCTTTTTGGAAAACTATAAAGCGTCAAATTTCCAAGGGAATTTGGAATGGTCGCGCGAGAATTCCCGAGGGGATTTCGAATCCCTCGTTTCATTCCCCCCTCCCTATCCACCCCTAGGGAGTTTATCCCCAGTGACTCGGAATATTAATGCTGCATTGTGACAGTTGGGTCGGGGGGGGGGGTGATATTGGTCCGCTAAGAAGGTCAAAGGTCAGGGCTGGACCAGCCTCAGATTTGATCCTCAGGTTGCGCTGGACATGCAGGAGGGTGAAAGGAGGGCAAGGAATAGAGTGAATTGGAGTCATGTGGTATACAGGGGTTGACGTGCTGTCAGTGGATTGAATCAAGGCATGTGAAGCGTCTGGGGTAAACCATGGAAAGCTGTGTAGGTATGTATATTTGCGTGTGTGGACGTGTGTATGTACATGTGTATGTGGGGGGGGGGGGGTTGGGCCATTTCTTTCGTCTGTTTCCTTGCGCTACCTCGCAAACGCGGGAGACAGCGACAAAGTATAAAAAAAAAAAAAAAAAAAAATATATATATATATATATATATATATATATATATATATATATATATATATATTGCCAGGGGATGCCGCATTGTCTGTAACGCCGTTTTCCTTGGTTTACAAGATTGCTATCATTAATGCTCATGGAGTTCTCTCACGTACGGGCAGCTACCCATCGCTTTCACACACACACACACACACACACACACACACACACACACACACACACACACACACTGCGATGCTTCTCTGCCTTGCTATTATAATGCGTCTAGTAGTACTCAGAAATCTCTGCAGTCCAGTGGCATGAGCGTCTGCGCTCAACCACTTCATTCTAGCATTAGATTAATAATTCCACCACTAGCTTCGACCTACTATTAGGTAGACTCATCATCATTAACTTTGGCATGTACTCCGGCACATTAACTTTAAAAGTTATTCCGTCATATGTTTAATGTATTCTATTGCCTCGCTGAAACCAGTTCACAATCCTGCTCCATGCTTTGCCATCAGTACATTAACTCCAACCTCCAGGTACATGCACTGCCAGTTCTCTCCACCTCCCTCCTCCTCTTCCCCGCTGCCAATGGGATGTCGTGCACAATATCTCGTCAGCAGCAACATTTCCATAATAGCCAGTCAGTCTTGCCCCGACATGACTGCCGGCTTCCCCCAACCGGCCGCTAGGAACGGCGGGTCCTTAAAATGTATTACTGTACGACCTGCTTCGCACCCGGCCGCTCTCGCAATGCCCCTCTCCCCTTGTTCTAGCGAGCCACCAGCTCCGAGTGGACTATCTGCACCCACATCAAAGTTTCACCATCCTAGATCTTTGTCGCAGGTCGGGCTGACCTCCCTGAGGGCGTGTAGCAATTGTTTCAGCATCGCATTTTCTAACCCCACTCTCGTGCAAACGTGATACCATCAGCGTTACCAGACCCTACTACCCTGGTGGAGTGGTACCATCACCAACCAAACTCCTACAACACTTTGTTCGCCTGTTTAAACTTCAGCTGGGATTGGGGGTACTGCGGAGGCACGGCCGGGTCTGGAAGCCAACTTTGTAAGAATTTCAAGTCTGAGGAGAGCACGACGATATGTAAATTTCATGAAGGTAACCAGTTTAGCCAATTTATAACCTGCCACCTCGCGATAACAAGCGGTTTTGTGTGCGCTGATTGTTTTTACGGTGTCTGTTCCCAGCGACTGCAGTGGCAACGTGAGACACAAGGCTTCTGTTGTTCCCGTACATCCTTCCCTCCCCCCTACCCTTTCTCCTGTTGCCATACCCATCTCCAGTTACTTCTGTTGCCATACACCCCACCCCCTGTCAAGTTGCCATACATCCCTTTTCCCCATATCTTACGTATTAACCTAAAGACTTCTTTTCCTCATTGTTCCTTTGGTTTCCACACTAGGGTTAGGTGTGGGGCCCTGATATTATCTTGTACAAGGTTGTGCCATCTATAGAATAAACACCAGCATTGAATGTACAGATTTTTTTTCTCTCTCTTCAAGATCCTCCTCCTCATACCTGCACCCTTCTCCAAGAAACACACCAGTTTCACAAGATGCCGTCTTCATCTCTCCACTCAACATTGACAGTGGAGGAAAAAGTTTTAGGAAGCGGGAGTGATTAAATGTTGGGCACGTAAATTTTGCCAGATGAGAAGTTTGGCCTCATGAGGCGAGTACCTTTAAAGCCCAACGAGCAGGGCCTGGGGGGGAGGGGGAGGGGGGCTATCAGCCGGCCTGGGGGACGCTGCACACACCGCTGCCAGGCGCACGATTCCGCCCTTCCATCCCTCCCTCCGGCTCCCTACCTTCCCCGCCTCCCTGCTTGCTAGCCCGCCTTGTTCCTAGTATGGTGATGGTACTAGGAGGGTGATTAATCTGTTTAAAGATTATAGTTTTAGGTTACTAAAAGTCGTTTGGGTGCGTGAATGATATAGGTCGGTATTTGACGAAGGAGAAAATAAGGTGTTGAATTCAAAAGATATATTTTCATTTATTTTCGTCTGTCGTATGTTGTGTATGTGTTCGGATACAGCTAGATTTCCTAACTATGTACGTATACATATGACAAAATACAGTTTGTACAACACTCGCCAGTATATCGGTTTATCTCTGCAATGTTGTATATGAAATTTTTCATTTTTTCAGGTCACTGTCTTTTATGTTGGAGGTTCCGTCTCGGACAAAAGTCAACACGAATGCTGCTGGGCTGTAATTGAAATACGAAAAGGGGGTTTAAAGAAAACGAAAAATAAGACAAAAGAAAAAAAAACAAGAAAAAGAAAGAATATTCTCAGTTTTTGGAAAGTGGAGAGTCTGCCTTTTGCAAAGGGTTCCGGCCGTTAATTGTTAGGACAGACATGAGGGAGTTAAAAGAGTGCCACGCTTTCGACGATAAGGGAAAGAAACAGATATCACAACGTTTCGCCCCTGCGGCTTCCATCAGTGAGTGCACGGACCCTATGACGCACTTGCTTGGCTGAGCGTTATTACGTGGTATGGTGGGAGGCGAGGGCACACACAGCAGCCAACTCGGACGTAGAGACAAGGGTAATATGTGTAGTAGAGAGGAGGAAAGAGGACTGACACTGCTGCGTACGGCAGGCAAGTGGGGGGGGGGGGGTCAGCTTCGAGGTCAGACTGGCAGAGTCGTCCAGTCGATTTGCTTTTAACTCGGACTACGTCTATAGTTTCTAGAAAGTATGTATGGACACTGAACCTCCCCAGATAGTTTCTAGAAAGTATATATGAACACTGAACCTCCCCAGATGTAAGAGCAGCGCTCACTACAAAGACAGATCAACCCCTTCGTGTAATTGGAGCTGTTGCCCAAAAGGAAAGTATCTACAGCGTCTGAGTATGACTTCCAGTTCCTTATAAGCAGACTTAAGAGTTTTCAAGACTGGTTAGATGACGCATATGTTACCGATTATTCTTTTTATTGAGTGATGGAACTACAGATCCATTAGATGTGGGAGGATGAAGATATTTGAGAGATGAGCAGAAAGCGGGTTTTAGAGGCACTTAACTCAATCAGGTCGCATCCGCCTTGATAGGAAATCCTGTTCAAGTCGGAGTTTATATGACGCGAGAGCGATCGAGCAGGAGGGGGATGGAGCGGATCTGAAAGAAGTGGAGATATGTTGTGTAAGTCGTGAGTGTGTGTGTGTGTGAGTGCCTTTGGCAGTCTACTGAAGAAAGAAAATCGCTGATAAAAGGGAGGAAAAGTGTAGGAAACAGAACGGAACCTTGAGGACCACCTCTCTTGAAAGGCAAAAAGGGAGAGGCTGATCCAAAGACACGTATGGAGACAGACGGGCCAGTGAGGAAGCTGGATGTGAGGGAAGATAGTGAAGAGGGGAGACTTGGACATGAGGCCCACGTTCGGTTCCATGTCAGTAGCTTTTGATGCATAAAGGGCTACACTAACACAGGATTCTCCAAAATCTCTGATATGACCAGATTACAGTAAAATGGGCAGGAATGTCATAGGTGGTGGATTTAAGCTTGCGAAAACCATACTTTGAGATTCAGTGAAATAGGAGAAAAGGGATTAAACGATTCTGACAACGGTAGATATCAAAACAACGGAATATGGGAGTTGGGTTAGAGCGGTCACCCTTTTTTTTGGGCTAGGCTGTACCTTACCTCTTGCGAGTTTCTGAGAGGAAGGTAATGCTTTAGTTTTTCTTTTTATACAAACAAAACAGACGAGCAGTCACAGGCATAAGTTCGAATACGTAAGGATGGATGCCATCCGGTCCATACACTGTGCTTGTGTCCAGATATAGAAGTGCTTATTGAACAATACGAAGAGAGATTATTGAGAGGGATGAAAGTTAAGTAAGCGGATAAGGGAATGTTAAGTCATCCAAGGTGGAGTTGGAGGAGCAAAGAGACCTCAAAAAAGAGTTTCTTTCATCAGTGGGAGAGACGGATATACAGTATCATCTGAACGGAAAAGTGAAGGAGAGGTAGTGCGACGGATGTTAAGGGAAGGTTTTGGCCGAAGATCAGAAAGACCTATCACTGGATGAAGAGGAGTGGTTGGCGCACTTCCCTTTGATGAAGGAAGGCTTCGCTTCACGGATAACATACTTGCCATGATTTCGAGCGAGATGAAAGCTGAATGTGAGTCGGAGGAATGAGAGTTTCTCCTGCTCCGATATGCCAGGTCATTTGCCCGGCTGGCAAAACAGGAATAGTTGAAGCACGGAGTAGATGGAGAGGCGGTTGTAGAAGGAGGGGATATTTACTTCCATTCCCGCAACGGCAGCCTCTGCTACGTGCTCGACACAGACAGAAGTGGAGGCGGCTGGAGGAGGAAGGAGGAGGTGCGGTTAATAGAGAGACATATACAGGAGTGTGGTAGGATGAACCAGTTGGAGCAAGATATGCGTATCCACGGAGCTTAGAGTAAGGGGTGAATTACAGATCGAGAGTGTTATAGAGGAGTGATCGTGACACTCTGGAATATGGGTAATGATTCGCTCAAGAACACGGATAGTGGAAAACGAGAGGGGCCTCATCCCTCCCACCACCATCTGTGAGGGAGGAGTTCAGCCACTCTCCCTGATGGTGCACGTTGAAGTTTCCTAAGGAGGGGACGCCAGCTGGAGGGTAAGGGGAGGATGTTAAGGCCTCTTGGCTGGAAAATCTACATCATCGAAGAGTTATAATGTTTGGTAGAGTCTGGAGAGTAGCAAGCGAAACAGGGGGAAAAATGACAGTGGCTTTGGGGGACAGAGCCAGATGACGACGAAGGTTCAAGGTCTTCCAAACGGTGCAACAGGTGTGCTGGTATTGGAATAAACACAGACGCCATCTTTGAAACGGAATCGTGAGTGAAGATTACAGTTGGAGACTTGAAAGGAGCTAATGAGGACATCATTAGACAGACGGGTCTCGGAGAGCAGCAGGATAATAGGATGGTCTCGTGGATGTCCTTGCTGAGCGGTCTTGCGCCGACGTGTTGAGCTGCACTCGTGAGTGGCAATCTGTTTTTTTTTTAAGATACAACTTGTACGGTTGTAGAACAACCACCTTGTATGGTTGTTGAATGAGATGGAAGGGAAGAGGAAAGGGAAGACTGATATATATCGGAGAAAGAAGCAGCAGCTTCGACTGCTAGCACTCTTCACTTGAATACTTACCTCGACAGGTGTTGTCGCACTTATTCTGCCGCTTTGTGTTGGAATGGAATAGAGATTTGTAAGACATAATGGAACGTTGGTTAAGATAATGGAGTGAAACCTTCCCCTTTGATAGATCTTCAACAAATTTCGGGGTGGAAGCTGCGAGATGTTTCTGATAAAATATTATCATGCTCCAAGCCCGGGTTGAGGCTCAACGCCCATGTTCTTTTTCTTGTATGAATTTCTCTTTATCCGGGGCAATAACGTGGGTAACATGAACCTCCTCTTGAGCACTAGGATGCCACCGCCCTTAAGAACTTGGGTACGACTCTTGAGCACGACGATGCCGTCCTTGAGAACTTGGGTACGACCCTTGAGCACGACAGTACGACCCTCGAGCACGACTATGCCACCCTTGAGAACTTGGGTACGACTCTTGAGCACGACGAATCCACCCTTGAGAACTTAGGTACGACCCTTGAGCACGACAGTACGACCCTCGAGCACGACTATACCACCCTTGAAAACTTGGGTATGACCCTTGAGCACGACGGTTCGATCCTTGGGTACGATGGCCTGACCTCTGACCTGACCCTCAAGGGTTGTGTGATCGTGTTCGACGAGTTAAAGACAAGATAGAATAAAGACTGGTGAGGTGGGATGCTCCAGCGAGAGGCCAGGATCAGTGGTGAAAAGCCCTCCAGAGATAAACCAGACCTGGAGGTATCCGGCTTGGGGAGAGGAGACAGGAACCACTGGCAGGTCTCGGCAGCAGCGGTGTCCGTAATAATAATCCCTGGCGGAGGACTCGTTCCGCCGGCAGCCATAAAGTAGCGCGAGATGCGCGTTTTAGGGCACACATAACACTTTGTGATTTTAGTCTTAATCCTGAGTTCTAAGAGGTGGTGGTGGTGGAGGAAGGAGGGAGGGGCAGAGGCGGTGGTGCGGGAGGGAGCTGCAGTTACCATAGACACTGGTATTGGCCGCCTGCCTCCTGCCCCTCTTAAAAAATGGATCAAATGCCTCCCTGGCGTTGGGATGGCGGCCATACAAGGGACATAAAAGAGGTGAAACCCGGGTAAATGATCCCATTCCGGGGGACGAGGGATAATCGTAAAGTACGCGCCAGTGGTTTCGATAAATTACTTGTGGTGCATTTTGGTTTTGGTGAGTGCCGGCCGCAGGGGGGGAAGGCAGGAGCCGTCGTGCGGCCTCTCACTTCGCCTCTCGTCAGGACTGGGCGAGCGACCGATTGCGCCTCACAGACGTCGTCTGCGGAGCTTTCGTGCGCGTGGACGACCTCATACAGCGATAGGGCTGCTGTGCGTCTTAGAAGAGGCGGACTGGCCTGTCGTGACTGGCTTATCGCGGTCGCTTGTCACCGGCAGGACTCTGGTTGGCATTTAAACTTGGCGTGTAGAGGATATGTGTTTCCTGGGGCAGGCCGGGTCACTGCCTGGCTTGTGGCTCCTCTCTCCAAGGTCTTGGCGCGGCCCTATATAACATAATTCATCTGTGGTAGTACTAGTGTACCGGGACATTTGTGCATATACTGGTGATGAACTGTATCTCCATAACCCCGGGGCTTTGGTTCGAGTCCAGAGCACGGCACTAGATGCTGGGATGAATCAGTCGGGTTTAGAGGAGCCTCTTTTGGGATGATGAAAGTCATCCATAATTGTAGCTCATCACATTTTCGTTGGTAGATGATGAGTGTCTTGCGCGGGATGACTGCTATCCGTTGCATGTAGGGGGGTTGTCTGGCCCTGAGCTCGCCCACCTTCCTTCAGGCGTGGTGACGTTCTTGTCCACGCCCTCAACCCCTCTGGAGCACGACAGTGCCACCCTTGGATGTGATGGCTTAGCCTCGAGGTCACATGGGGTTTACTTTCGTTCCTCAGCCAGAGGAATTGCTGTCCTGAGGTGTGGCTCTTTATCTTCTGTCTGCTTCCTCGCAACTCCCAGCTCACACACACACACACACACACACACACACACACACACACACACACACACACACCTGTCATGCTTAAAGACCCGGTCGATCCTTTGCTACGGTGTACACGCTGATTAATATTCTTACTGTTCTCTGCCTGCGACGCTAATAAGTGCAATTACTCCCGTGCTAATGTCGTTAATGACCCTCACGTCTGCACGTGTCTCCCCTGTGGTGTACCCAGATCCACATAACGAGAGAGAGAGAGAGAGAGAGAGAGAGAGAGAGAGAGAGAGAGAGAGAGAGAGAGAGAGAGAGAGAGAGAGAGAGAGAGACTTGACTAGTGATCAGCACTTCCCCCTCCCCACCCTCTCTCTCTCTCTCTCTCTCTCTCTCTCTCTCTCTCTCTCTCTCTCTCTCTCTCTCTCTCTCTCTCTCTCTCGTTGCTGTTGTCAGTCCCGGGGTGATTTATATTATTGATGGCCTGTGCTTCCACCTCAGGTTGGCAG